>NC_041399.2:196554742-196854742 GCF_900747795.2 Erpetoichthys calabaricus
AAACATCTCCTATACTTGTGTATTGTTACTGTGTTTAGAGCCTTGTGCAATTTTTTTCTTCCCAAAATTTCTAACATACTAGCAAATTGTCTTCTTTCAGTCTAAATTTTAATTTAGAGTACAAAAAATAAGTCACCAGGAGTGACATTTTGTGATTGTGAGAAATGTGAAGTAACAATCGTTGTTTTTGGTCAAAAAGTAATTGACGGATAATGTGGTGTGTGCAGGTGTACCCTCATCGTGCAAAATCCTGTTTTGCGTGTGCCACTGATCCAGACATTTTTTTCTTGATGCTTTCCCTCCAACACCTTAGCAGTTTAGCGTTGCAGATTAGCTTCCTGTTCACGGGGAAACTCTTTATTAACAAGTCTGTTAATGTCAAAAAACATGATCATTGTCTTGGTGTTCAAAATTACATGTTTTGGCTTATAGAAAAAAACTGCTTAAGTCACATACACAATTGTTGAATAAATGTCAGAACTATGCATCTTGGTCAACTCAACAGTGCCCCTTGGTAGACCAATTAACAAGACTGTAGGTATGGGATACCTAGTAGCATAGTTGATAACTACCCCCAACTCTCTGATTATAAGAATTTTTGGGTCTCCCCTTGTGTGTATGTGTGTGTGTGTAATATATACACACACACAAGCACACAGCACCACCATGGAAAAAATCAATGTATCGTTTTGTTAAAAATCATGGTAAATTATGACTGAACCTTTTTCTCCTTAAATAAATCATAGTTTATTAAAAAGAGCAGTAGCGCAGGAGTGTTGAAAAGGAGTATCTTGGCTGGCTTGGTTAATAATTGTTCAAATAGGACAGCTTGAATGGAGAGTGCTGAAAGTTATTTAAAGATCAGTTCTTAGGCAAGTCTTGCACTAGTTTATGGGAAGCCATATGAAGAAAATATATTTGAAAAATCATTATTCTACCAACTATATTCTATGTTCAAGACAAACATGGATTTTTCAGCTCAATATCCTGTTTAATCTAAAGTTACTTAATTCACTGAGTGTTTAGTATGGATTTTTACATGATCACTCAAAAGGAGCTTAACTTAAAACATCTGACATTTTGATGGCCTTTACTTGTAACAGTGGCTTATGAACAGACAAATAAGTATCAAGGAACTAATAACTTTACACAGTAAGACTGCTGTGGGTTATCATGAGAATTTTAAAAAGATAAAACAGCAAATATAATTGAGAGCCAAGTGCTCAAGGACCAGGTTAGATTTTGCCTTTTTAAGGGAAGGAAGAGTACATTCAGACCTGGTGCCTGTCTGTTTAGTGCCCAGTACAGCAATGTCTGTGTCTGACTGAGTTTCCTTAAGGTAGGCAGTTTCCTCAGCTGCCTAACTGGTTTCTTGCAACCCAAAAACTGAATTGAAGAGGATAATAAAGTGGATAGACCCTTTTGTGTATTTTGTTTTGGAACTCTGCCTTTTATTGAAAATAAAACTTAATTTTATTGTAACATTATTATAACAGATTATTCTGTTCATAACGTTAAAACTCAATAAGTTAATGTACATTACTTGTAAAGTTCAGATTTTTTTTTTTTTAAGGAAAGCAGAAGCCACACGGGCTGTGTTTGAAAAATACCAGCCTACTCATGTCATCCATTTGGCTGCAATGGTGGGAGGCCTTTTTAGGAACATGAAGTACAATTTGGATTTTTGGGTAAGTGCGTATGTTTTCATTATTGTTCAGTTACTTTCTTTGTACTCATGTAGGACTGTCATCTAAACCAATAAGTGATACTTTAATATTTTATATTAGATATTTATATTATTTTCAATCTGTTTTCTTCTTCTTCCATTTTATCACTCTTACAGTATTTTGCCGTTCTTGTTGTCAGTTGAGATCCCCTATTTAAAACAGAGTTCTCCATTTTATATACTCTGCTCTCACTTAGAAAAATAGCACTGTGTCTGACTTTTCAACAGTATGAGGTTAAGCAAACTGAAATGCATTTTAGGTGTGTTTGTAAAAATGTGAAAAGCACTAACTGTTATCATATCTGTCTGTATGGCCAGCCCCATGAAACTTCTCATATATTCTAGTGGATTGCCTTTGTTGAAATTTACTAGATATTTTTCAAGGAAATTTGCAGGGAAAGTTTAAATTTATACTAATATCTTGAACAGAGAGCACTATTTACATTTTTGAAACTTGATAAATTCCAACTTAGTTTTAAAAACCATATCTTACAACAGAGAAACCTTCTGTGCTACCTCATGTTTACTTTCAAATTTATCTTAAGAGAGGTTATTTCAGTGTGTTTATTTTGAATATTTTTCTCTGTTACCCATCCAGTAGCTGCTTCTGATGAAGTAATTGAAATGGCGGTAGAATGAAGCTGTCCCATCAATTGCTTGCATAAACCTCTGTTACATACTAGCACAACCAACAACTAAGCATAGTATAAAGAATATAATTTTTACATCGCTGCATTTGAAATTTGATATCTTTAAAAGCTGTTTCAGCCTGTCAACTTTTTTGACTACATGATTATACAGAATGCTATTAAAGACATGCATTTTTTGCAGTCTACTAAATATATGTAAGTAAATGTAATTATCACTGTCATTTTTGGATATTACTTATTGCAAAAATATTTATTAAACAAATGCAATATTTGTCTTTTTGATGAAATAAACAAAAAAACTCCAACTTTCACAACAGTAAACTAATCCTCAGAACGCATCAGAGTGTTTTGTAACGTGTACATCTTGTAACTTATTATTACATTATAGACATGACAGGAAAAAAAACAGGTTAAGATTATGAATGAATGTAGGTCAATGTAAACTTAATCAGAATTAACACTTATTTTCTGTATAAATACATTTTTATGAGAAGGAGCTTTGCACAGTGATATAAACAAAAAAAAAATGTTAAAGCAGGACAATATCAAGGAAAATTACTTTTAGTAAACCAGGCTGCCCAGTCATGTTCCTGATTAAAAAAATGTGCCTACTTTTGTTTCTACAGAGAAAAAATATGCTTATAAACGATAATGTGCTGCAGTGTTCCTATAAGTTAGGAGTTCAGAAGGTTGTTTCCTGTCTTTCAACCTGCATCTTCCCAGACAAAACTGAATACCCCATTGATGAATCTATGGTGAGTTATAGAGGTAAAATTTTAAGAATAGGAACATGGTGTGTAGTTAGATGTTGGATAGGACTGGCTTCACTTAGGGCTACATCAACTGTTGGACCTGATTTTATATTTGTTATGGTGCTTTTAGTTTCCTTGTAGCATAGCTCAGTTTTAGGGGAGGTGAAAGATTTTTCTAGTGAACATATGCCACATTATCAATCCATATTTTATATTAGTAACATATATACAGTACATATATTTAAATATATAATAACATGCTATGGTTGTGCAGAGGCCACAAACACACCAGAGCACTTACAAAATCATTTGATATTTTTGCTTTCCAGACAGTACACTAGTTGATTTCTTACCTGTTAGTAAAACTTAACTAAACCCACTTCATTACATAAGTTGCCTGACTTAATAGGCATTTCTTTGACTTTTTAATAGTCTTTTTATTCATTTCTTCCACCAAAAAAAGAAAAACAAAGTACAACAAACTTGGCAAATTACGCTTTTATAAAGGAAATACAATATAAGCACAATATGTAAGAGTAATAATCAATCAATGTGAGTTATTCTGCAAAGGGAAATTCAAAGCAAGTGGTAATTTTTGTTCTGCTTTGTATTTAATTAGCAACTTGTTTACAGGAAACTATAAAAGAAAGTCAGATTTCTGCACTAATGAATGTTTGTCATGCAGACTGATGCAATGTCACACCAGGCCCTGGTTTCAAGTTGCAATTTAAAAAAAACACACTTAGGAATATATATATATATATAATATATAATGTTCTGCCACTAAATATTTGCATTATTCATAGACCTCACTTTTCTTTGTGGTGCAATTACGTTTCATGCTTATTGTATTCACATGGCAGTTTTGCTGCATTATCTGTATACAGTATAGTAACTTGTTTATATAAATAATGCTGAATTTTTGCTGTAAATAACTGACTTTGCACCATAAACTAAACTGTACATATTTTAAAACCTGTTGGAAACAGATTTTTTATGTTCAGGATGTTTTAAGAATATAATGCAAGATATGTTTTTTTTTTTTAAACTCCTATAGATTCATAATGGTCCTCCTCACAGCTCTAATTTTGGATACTCCCATGCTAAGAGGATGATTGATGTGCAGAACAGGTATAGAGTGTATTTGTATTTCATAATTATGAAGTTCATCTAGGCTGCAACAATATATACAGTAGTATATGCAGAAATGTGTCCTATATTAACAAGTTTGATCTTGTGCTTGTGTTGGTATTTATGTTGCTGTTCTAAGCAAGTAGAGCATAGAGTGGTTAGGGAGGTTGACTTGTGTTTTAAAGGATTTTTAGTATGCTGGGTTTGAAGATCAACATAGGATTGTAAGGTTCACATTTTGTTACTTGTATAAACAGGTCTGTGAAAAAATACTTCTCCCTCTCCTGATAATCCTCTCATTTTGCAGGTTTGTCACAATGAATTACTTCAGACATTTAGACAAATAGAATATTAGATAAAGAGTATTGGAGTAAACATATAACTCCTTTCTAACTGGTTTCTCAATATATTTGTACAATACTTGTATTGTCCTGTTTATCATATACCTGTGGTCAACTGTTTGAGTGATTATCATCCAACTGAACATAGCCAGACCTGGTTGCAGTTAGCCCCAATGAATTCAAACCTCACCATTTTTTGACAATTACCATGAGAGTAAAGGAGAAGATCATTAATCAATGATTTGGTATGTATACTTAATATAAATTTAAGTAGCATATGATGACCAGATAGGGATCTCTCAGTACAGGTTTTAGAAAGATTGCTAATTAATATGACAACGATAGAACAACTTTCCCATCAAAAATAACACACAGGCCTTGCCACCTGTAGTTTAGTAGAGTTTGCTTTAATGCAGTTTCAGTATGCAAAGGGGTTACTGTCATATTTACATCAAGTTTATTATACCTGTGTGAATGTGAAATTAATTTACCGCTGACTGGAGCCTTTAATAGGAGGTTTATGTCATTAGAAAGTTGTCCAATTTTATGTTGAAAGACTAAAATGCAAAAAAAAAAAAAAAAAAATTAGGAGCAAGGTTTTGTGCTTGTTTGTCTCTTTATTCAGACTTTTTCTATTACTGCAATCATGTAAGATGGTCACCAATGCACTGTATGTATATCCATATATTTAGTTACAGCTAGACACTGCTGTGCAGAAAAATTTATGCACAAAATGATGGGTATTATGCTTTTTGTAAAAGGAATTTTTATAGTACTGTCTATGTTGTCTGATCACTCGGGATTAACTTTGTATGTATGATTATTTGAATTTGTTTTATTAACTTCTACAGTCACAGAAATACACACATCATTTTTCCTTATTGTGTAATTCAGACCCATGGAAACTGCCATGTAGATTTGCTTACGTTTAATCTTTACATACTTTTGATCTTACCTGCAGGGCATACTTTCAGCAACATGGCTGTAAATTCACTTCTGTTATCCCAACAAATGTGTTTGGACCTCATGACAACTTTAACATTGACGATGGCCATGTTCTGCCTGGATTAATCCATAAAACCTATCTAGCTAAAAGTGAGTTCAGTTTGTGTTGTCATTCTTTCTAGTGTTTATCTGTCCCACAAAGTTTACTGTCCTGTTTTACTTGCAATTTCAGGACATCAAAATACAAGTTTTTTCCTTATCCTTATTATCTCTTTCATAAAGAGTTATGGAGATTTAAAAAAATGTATTAAGTTATTAAGTAAATTAATTTTAGTCTTTCATTATGAAATTTCCTTGTGCAACAAAGGAAAAAAAATTAGTAATTAGGTTAAATATGGTAAGCATTAAAAATATTATAGTCTTTGAGTAGCCATAATTTTGTAAAATTTGTGGTAGACCTCAATGAATAAGAAAATTATGGAAACAAATTGACATTTTTTAACATTGTAAGGGAAAAACTTGATATGTCTGAAGCTTATAAAAGTAAACACAGAGAAACATTGAGTACAGTTTTAACCTAAAACAAGATTAAAGCAGTTTAATGATGCAGTGTATAACCTTGGTGGTTATTAAAGTAAGATCTTTGACTAAAGGTAACTAAAATAGTCATTTAGAAGTATACCAGAAAATAATGAAGACAGGATAGACTGTTATTTCAATATACAGATTGTAAAATATAGATGATGACGAGTGTTTGTTATGAAGCCTGATGACTACATGTAGGCGCCTGATCAAATTAGCAGGTTTTTCCTCTGGAAGTTGTGTTTCAATTTTTGTCACTCTCTTCCCCTTCTCCTTCCTAGAACAGGGTACTCCATTGATTGTTTGGGGGTCTGGAAAGCCATTGCGTCAGTTCATCTACTCCTTGGTATGTTAAATATTCAGTCTAAATCAACCAATCTTTATTTTATACAATATAGTATCTTTTATAGTGATCTCCAAAACATGTTTTTATTTTCTTCATGCAATATTCAGTTAGCACAGGCAGAATAAGAGAATTAACCATACCAGTTAGGATAGTCTGTTTAATGACCCAAACAAAAGTGCATGAAGTGCTAAACAATACATCATAAAATTTCTTAGAAAAATACTGATTTTGCAGCAGCTTCAAAAGAAAGCAGTATTTTAGTATTTGGTTAAAGCATCTTGTAGTGCATACATCTGAATTGGGAATGTGTCCGTGCCGTGGTGATCTATACTTGAATAATGATTCTGATGTACAAGGGGGGAAAAAAATACTACATCGGTATGTTCATAAATTTATCTTTTTTGTTTTTGCACAGGATCTGGCGCGTTTGTTTATCTGGGTATTGAGAGAATATCCGGAGATTGACCCTATTATACTCTCAGGTAAGACTCCCAAAGTACCAGCATATTTATGTTAATGGTTCACATTTAATCGGCATAGTCTGCATGTTTGAGGGCATCAATATGACAAAGGAATGCTTCCTCCAAAGTACAAGTTTTAGAAAAATTTAACAGTTCTTTTTGTGCCTAATTGAATATTTTCCCCTATTGGTTTCAAAATACATATTTAAGTGTACTTCTATTCATCAATATAAGTAACTTTTTCTAGTGGGAGAGGAAGATGAAGTTTCAATCAGAGAAGCGGCCGAAAGCATTGTGGAGGCAATGGGATTTGAAGGACAAGTTATTGTATCCTTTGAGATTTGTGTTAGAAATACATAAAACTTTGGATAAACAAGGAGGTGCATGTTTCAAAAAAGTTACATTTATTTAAAACTTTTAATGGTTTATGATGTAGATTTTCAAAAAAAAAATTAGTAACCTATAAGTAGTTTTCAGCACTTGTTACCACTGCAGTGTTATGCATTTTGTACTTAAATGTATATTGCATTTTATACTACAAACACAGAATGAGAAATTATCTTATAAAACACTTAAAGAAACTCGACTCTTTACTACAAGAATCACATGAAACTAAACTACTGTAGCCCTACAAACTACATTCAATATAAACTGTATTTCATGTCACATAATTTGATTTCTGCACTCTGGCATTGCAGATAGTGGAATGTGATCTCCATGCATTCATTTAATTTTCACTTTATTTTAAGAAATAAGGTCCAGGTGTGCAAGATAGGTGCTAGTGGCAATTAATTAGTCAAAGATCTGATTAGAGCAGCATATTGATGGCTAAGAAAGCTAACAAATAATAATAATAATAATACATTTTATTTATGTAGCGCCTTTCCCATGCTCAAGGCACTTACAGAATATAAGAAGAACGGCAGGGTATACAGTATATAGCGTTGTACAAACCAGATAAATAAATAAAGAAGATTACAACAGTGAATTCAGAGAAAAAAAGACTAACGGACAACATAATTGATGGTCTCGCGCACACACATACAGGTTACATGAGCATCTTGACAGAGAAGTAAACTGAGAGATGGGTGATAAAGTCAAGTAGAGCTAAAAGCCTTCCTGAACAGATGAGTTTTGAGTTGTTTTTTTAAAAGAATTCATGGAGTCAGCTGACCTGATTAATTTCGGTAGGACATTCCAGAGTCTGGGTGCTATACAGCTGAAGGCCCTGTCACCCATGGAGTGTAGATTAGTGTGGGAAATAGAATAGAAAATGAATAGAAAGTGCAGATACCAGTGAACCAGTGGCAGCAAGTGAACCAAAGATGCAAGTTAAGAAAGAGACAAAAGTGTTTGTAAAAACAGAAACAAGGAAAAAATATGAACCTCTGAATGTGCATGTGAAGATTTGGACCTAAATTATGAGCCTCAGTTTAGGATTTTATTTCTTTACGTTTTTAAACACGCTTTCCAAAACTGACCAATTCATACATTTTCATTTTTGCAGTGCCTAAAAAGCAAACCTGTTTATTTTACTAGCTTTAAGAGCTCCTTTTAATTAATTATTGTCCAATTCCAAGTAGATATTTTAATGCAAATTCAGAATATGTAAAAATTCTCAAGTTTGACTCTTTGGGTTACAAAACACATATTAAAGGAAGAACAAATGAATTTGTGAAACACAAGGTTAAAAAAGCACAAAATAAAGGTAATACCAGACACTTCTTAAAATTATTATTAATACAAAGACTTTACACAGAATGTGCTGTACTCCAAGAACAACAACTCATATGCTGTTACTTTGCACAAATTCAGTTGTCTTACCAATTTTTATTTGAAAAATACAGGGCAATGAAAAAAGGAGTCCCTGAGTAAAGAGTACTCAGTTATAATATTCTGAAGCCTAAATAATCCAGATTAAAGTTTTGGAGGGGCTTGAGCCTTTCCTGGCAGCATCATTCAATGGACTAGAACAAAACATGCTTGGGGTTCCAGTTCATTGTGGAGCTACTTGATTAGATATTTTAGAAAATATGTACAGTGTAAAATAGTACTGTACATTTGTATCAAGCCTTAATTGGTCTGGATAAGAGCAAACCTGCATTTCTTCAAGTAGTGGCCTGCCACTTTTGTGAGAGAGAAGCAGTTGGTCCTGTGATTTTTTTTTTTTTTTTTTTTTTTTGTTTTACAATAAATATATGGAGGCTGTGGTTGATAAAACACTGTGGCATGGCATTTAATTTGAATACCACTGCACAAAATTGTTCCATATCTCAATTTGTAAATATATTGAGCATTAGCATTCTTTGCATCCTTTTCATTAATCCAGTATGTAAAATATATTATCATCATGAGCTTTATTCTGAAAAGCTGACTTCTAAAAGTATTAAATAATGCATTCATATGACAGCTGAGAGAGCATCTCAGTTTGCAAAGGTTCATCCTGTATCTTTTTCATGTCACACGTAAGCATACATTCATGTGTGTTGTATGTTCCTCTCTTATTCAACTAATAGCTACTTGTGTGTGTGAAAGATTCTTTTTGTCACTGAGAGCAGTGTGAATAGGAATTTCAATAAATTGTGATCTTCAACTTCATCTCCGTTCCTTAAGATCATTTTAATTGTAATAATTTGGATTTATTGACCCAGCAAGCATCACTACAAGCAAACCATACATGTTACTTAGATGTGCATTCTCAACATGTAATTGTATACTGTTGCTTCAAAAGGAGACCAGTCTTTTACATCTTTAACTTTTTTGAAATAGTTTGATGTGACAAAATCAGATGGTCAATTTAAGAAAACAGCCAGCAACAAGAAATTGTGTAAATACCGTCCTGCATTTGAATTTACTTCTTTTCAACAAGGTAAAGACAAAATTCTACTATATGCCTGTTCATTGAATAACTTAAGTTAAACTAGTCACATCTTTATACCTCAGATTGAAAATAATTTATAAAACCTGAATTGGGGAAAGAATTGGCTAAACTGGTCACCGAGTTGGTTTGATTATACCTTTTCTGTTAGAAATGTATTTAATAGTACCCTAAGTTCTTGTCTATAAGCCGCGGCTTATCTAAGGCTAAAAAGTTGTGAAAATGAAAAAATAGAATATCGGCTTATACAGTAATCCCTTCTCCATCGCGGGGGTTGCGTTCCAGAGCCACCTGCGAAATAAGAAAATCTGCGAAGTAGAAACCATATGTTTATATGGTTATTTTTATATTGTCATGCTTGGGTCACAGATTTGCGCAGAAACACAGGAGGTTGTAGAGAGACAGGAACGTTATTCAAACACTGCAAACAAACATTTGTCTCTTTTTCAAAAGTTTAAACTGTGCTCCATGACAAGACAGAGATGACAGTTCTGTCTCACAATTAAAAGAATGCAAACATATCTTCCTCTTCAAAGGAGTGCGTGTCAGGAGCACAGAATGTCACATAGATAGAGAAAACAATCTCTAGCAAACAAATCAATAGGGCTGTTTGGCTTTTAAGTATGCGAAGCACCGCGGCACAAAGCTGTTGAAGGCGGCAGCTCACACCCCCTCCGTCAGGAGCAGGGAGAGATAGAGAGAGAGAGACAGAGTTTGTTTTTCAGTCAAAAATCAATACGTGCCCTTCGAGCTTTTAAGTATGCGAAGCACCGTGCAGCATGTCGTTTCAGGAAGCAGCTGCACAAAAGAATAGCAACGTGAAGATAATCTTTCAGCATTTTTAGACAAGCGTCCGTATCGTCTAGGTGTGCGAACAGCCCCCCTGCTCAATCCCCATACGTCAGGATCACAGATAGTCAGCGCAAGAGTGAGAGAAAAGTAAGCAATCTAGCTTCTCAGCCATCTGCCAATAGCGTCCCTTGTATGAAATCAACTGGGCAAACCAACTGAGGAAGCATGTACCAGAAATTAAAAGACCCATTGTCCGCAGAAATCCGCGAACCAGCAAAAAATCCGTGATATATATTTAAATATGCTTACATATAAAATCACAATTTAAATGACCGCTACGCGCGCGTGTTGACTCGGCGACGCCCAGAGCTGAAAGAACGCGCTCCGGCCGCTCCAACCGCGGAGTGAGAGAGACGCCAATATCTCACACTCTCTCCCCCCTTAAAGAAATTAAATGGGTGCGAGTGAGACCACTGATCTCCCTCCCTTCTATTAGTTATAGGTTATAGCAGGGGTAGGCAACGTCGATCCTGGAGTGCCACAGTATGTGTAGGTTTTTGTTCCAACCCAGTTCCTTAACGAGAACTCAATTATTGCTGATGAAGCACATATTGCTTAAGTGACATTTTAATGCTTCATTTTAGTGGTCTCGCTTGTTAAGGTTCTCCAACCTTAATTGCTTATTTCAATCTTAAACTGCTGCATTCAGTGTTTTAATTGCTCCTTATTAGCAATAAGATGTAAAAGACAAAGCAGCCAGCAGTTCTCCAGCTAGCTTTTTTCCAATTACATCTCTGTGTGTTCATCATGCACGGTTTGATTTAATAAAACACTTAATAGAACAATGTGACAGACTGAAAATGATCTGTTTTAGGCTTCAAATCATTTGGATGATATCCTTGGAAAGGAAAAAAAATTACTATATAAAAGCCTTACATTGCACAGACTAACAAACCATAAAATTAAATAAGGTCTGAGATTGGCAATGATTGGTTTCTAATTAAGCAATTGGGTTGGAATGAAAACCTGTAGCCACTGCGGCTCACCAGGACCGACATTGCCTACCCCTGTTTTACATCTTATTGCTAATAAGGAGCAATTAAAACACTGAATGCAGCAGTTTAAGATTGAAATAAGCAATTAAGGTTGGAGAACCTTAACAAGCGAGACCACTAAAATGAAGCATTAAAATGTCACTTAAGCAATATGTGCTTCATCAGCAATAATTGAGTTCTCGTTAAGGAACTGGGTTGGAACAAAAACCTGCACATACTGTGGCACTCCAGGACCGACGTTGCCTACCCCTGGGTTATAGTACGTTCGGCTTATCCATGAGTCCGGCTTATCTATAATAAGATTTTATTTTAAAAATTCGTATGATTTTTGGTCTCCGGCTTATACACGAGTCCGGCTTATAGACAAGAACCTAGTGTAATAACCTAGGGACTTATGATCATCATTGATTTTTACAAGATACATGTGCAGAATGATATGAACCATTCATTCATTCATTCAACTTACTCTAAAATTTCCCAAACTAAGAATAGCCTAGGAAGTTTGCTAAATGTTTCATTGGCTGGTGTTTAAAACTTTAAATTACATTTATTTGTCCTTTCTAAGTTTTGGTATACAGAGGTAAATTTTAAAGATAAAATTCATTTTTGCACATATAGCAGCTTTCTAGATAGGTATAGACAAACGTTGACATCATGGGGGTACAAAGGTAAATGTTGAACGCTACCGAGACTGCATACTGGCCATCACTCTCTATAAAATGTTAAAAAAAGACTGCATATTGTTGATAACTCAGATTCTACACTGTTAGCGTGCTGGGGGATGGTGGCAAATTAATTTTTTCACGTTATTATGTGTTGGTGCAAGACCTGCTGCCCTCTGAAAGAAAGCTATAAATTGATTAGAAAAAGTAATCTTTAAAACACATAACATCTGGGGCACACCGCTATCTGTCATAGAGTGGCCAAATCAGAGCTCAGTCCCGTTAAAAATAAATAATAATAATAAAAAAAAAATCTGCAGCTTCTTCTAAAGATGGCAGTGGGCAGGTAACCCCTTTACAGCTTAGAACAAAATAGGAACCATCTGGTGTGGTAATTTGATAGAGACCTACTGAAATGGAATTGCAGCAGGAGTCAAAGCAAAAACATGCTGCCACATTTTAGTTAAAGTCCGACCAGGAGTCTTACTGTGTGTGTGTAACACAGTATATATTTATATAATAAACACACACTTCCTCATTCAACTAAAAATATTCTAGGTTATGCTACCTTGTTAAACATTTTTCTTTTAGCTTATTCATGTGGAAAAAACTTCAGTAAGGGTTTATAGATGTTTAACAACATGTAGTAATTAAATAAAAAATGAACTCCTCAGGTGTCGACATTCATTGTTTGGACAACACAGTATAAGATGGAGCATTTAATATTTGGGAGGTCTTGTTTGTATATCTTGTGAATACTAGCTATCCATGTAGTAGATGGCAATTAGGCTAACCTATCTTTGTGATTATTTTTTTTTTTCCAGCGGTGAAGGAAACCTGTAGATGGTTTGAAGACAACTACAGCACAGCTAGAAAATGAATTAAAAGGTTGTAATGATGTGTTTTGTATATAATTAAAACTTTTAAAAATAGAGACGAGTTCTTGTGGCTTAATTTTGCAAGAATTTCTAGGGTTCTGCTGCAAAAGTAAAGCCTTTTTAAGATGTTCTGACCATATTATCAGTTTTTGTCCTTAAGGAGAACAGTTATGAAGAAACTCCTCTCGCTGTGTGTTTTGGATCCTGCTCATTTTTATGGAGGGTTTTATTATACGTGTGAATTCTCAAGTTTTTATGTTATGCTCTTAATTATTTAGAATACCAGGGTTCTCTAGTCTGTTATTAAAAAATGTGAAAGTGTGTGCCTTCACTCATGCAGTCCTTTATGATGTCGGAAGTTAACTTTAAAGCTGAATGACTCTGTTGGAACAAGTTACGTGTTGTTACAGGAACAATAGAAGTATGCCTACTAAAGATGGACCTAGTAATGCTGGTTGTTACAATATAGGAGGCGTTAGAGTTTTGGTTTTATACTGTACTTAAATATCAGTGTATGTAAAGAAAGCAGCTTATTAGGGTGAGAGACACTTTGTATCCACTTGTTCCTTGATGTAAACAAATTTATGAAACCGCGGCCAACAACAAATGTTAATCTTCGACAACAATTGTCATGCACAAAAATCAAATAACTCCGAAATGATCCTTGGGCTCACAGAGGTACAAGGGGGGCCCTGACTGCACAGTTTATACAGTGACAGTAGGTGCTGTTTACATTATCATTTCCCCACATTGGTAGTGTTTACCACTGAAGTGGGTGCGAGTTTTGGTTGCTTTATAGCAGGATGAACAAACTAACCACTAATTTAACTACTATAAGCATTTTTGCCGTTGCTTATGTATTTAGAAAAGCCGACTACAGTTCAGGTATTCAAGTTGTTCTCCTTTCAACACCACACATTGGTCACAGCCTTTAATTTACTGTTGTCACTGCAATTGCTGCTTTCTGTGCGGTTTTAGGTAGTGGGCCATGGCTGTGTAAATACTGGTGGCGTTTGTGGTTTTAGGGCACCCCATCTAAGACTTAAGGGCATAACGTTGTGTGACAGTTATGTTGAGTGATTTCATTTACTACTTTTCCAATAGATTTTGTATGATTTATAATTCTAATGAAAATCAGGGGTAAAACATTCATACATTATTGAAATATGTTTTTATACAAAATTACCCATGTAACAGTTGGCCATACATTAAAAAAAAATGATATATTTCTAAAATAAATGTACTTGAGCTAAAGTGTAGGGCAGAGGTCTGCAAAGCCAGTCCTGAATGGCTATAGTGGGTGCAGCTTTTTGCTTCAACATTATTGGTTAATTAGAATCCAATCCTTGCGATTAACAGCTCTTATGTGATTATATGGGTGCTTAGTGTAATTGTTCTGCCGTGTCAGCTCATGTCTTTTTTTTCCATTCTAAGGATATCATCCAAATGATTTGTAAACTAAAGTTGATCAGTAATTCTTAGTCCTTCATGTTTTTCTTTTCAGTTTCCTCCCAAATATTATTAGACCAGATATGGTCAATGGAAGCAAGTTAGATGAAGCACACTGCTGGTTCATTTGTCGTTTGCATCCTATTGCTAATAAGGAATCATTAAAAACAGCGAATGTAGCTGTTTAGGACTTAAAGGAGGAATTAAGGTTGGGGACTCTAAACAAGACAACTAAAATGAACAAAAATGTTTGAGTAGTAATTGACTTCTCATTTAGAAGAACAAAAATATGCAGTCTCTACAAGCCTTCAAGGACAACTTTGTGGACCCCTCATCTATTGCTCTCTACAATAAAACCTATTAATCAGTTGTTTTACTGTAAGAACTATAGATCATGCTATCTTGAGTGATTATTGGGGAAATCTTTATTTACATGTGAAATTTACAACTTTAATACTAGAGCAGAGGTCTCCAGTCTTCATCCTGGGGGATGCAGTGATTACAGGTTTTTATACCAACAGACAGTTCCTGCTGTTAATGAAACAAGTTCTTGAATTTTGTGCCTTAATAGCACACCCCTCACCCTGCGGTCAGACATTCTCATCTTGTGGATTTTATTTTTCTGAGGATATCCTTATGGCAGGGGTCTTCATTCTTGTTCTTGTAGGGCCATTACTGGTATGTATTCATTCCAGCTATATTCTGTGTTTATTAGAAGGTAATTACAGGTATTTAAGGTAATTGTTTTTGGGTTTAGTTTTATTTCACCTATTAAGAGTCACAACTCTAATCCCTCACTTATCGCGGGAGATAGGTTCCAAGGCCGACCGCAATAACTGAATTTCCGCGAAGTAGGGACACCATATTTATTTAATTATTTAATGTGTATTTGGACGTTTTTAAACCCTCCCTGTATTGTTTACAACCCACCCTTTACTCTATTAATAACAGGGACAACTGCTAAGCAATATGAAATCGGTAGATAAGTTTACACTTACTGTATAGCGAAGTACACATAGCTATATATGACGTGATGATGGTGATGAATATGCTGTGCAGTAAAAATGATGACGATGAAGGTGATAATCCCCTGAATGCAGTAGCAAGAGCACGTTAATTCTGAATGAGTGAGATGAGACTTCCTGGTTAATGCAGCACTCTGTCGCTGAGCCAATCAGCAGCACACAGGAACTTAACTGCGTGCTCTGATTGGGTAGCTTCTCAGCCATCCGCCAATAGCATCTTTTGTATGAAATCAACTGGGCAAACCAACTGAGGAAGCAAATACCAGAAGTAAAAAGACCCATTGTCCGCAGAAACCCGCGAAGCAGCGAAAAAGCCGCGTTATATATTTAGATATGCTTACATATAAAATCCGCGAAGTCGTGAATCCGCGAAAAGTGAACCGCGAAGTAGCGAGGGATTACTGTACATTTTTTTTTATTTGCTTCCCGTTTAATTATCCTGCTGCCCAATCACACAGAAACTAACAGTTAAGATGGCCCCATTTGCACCGGTCTGTATCAGCAATTTACTTTTCCATTTAGGTTGTTGGAAAGGAAACAAGAAAATAATTCCAACAAGTGCTAAACTTCTGTCATCCTAGAAATACCTTAAAGAAATCCTCAGAAATGTCATACAAGACAGGATGAGGAAATCTATGAGGTACACAGTTAAAGAACAGCAGGAACTGGCTGCTGAGGTGGAGATGGTCTGGGAGTGTGCCAGTAGTTTTTACTACAGTCCAAGATTGGAAACCCTCCTTGTTCTCTTTTTAATGTCACTAATCTTTGTTGGTTGGTAGTTATTTTTGGATCACAGTTAATGGTTTAGTGCTGTTTGCTCACACAAATGCAAGTTTGTTGATTTTTCTTATATTTTTGTTTGTATATGCAGTCAATTTGCTTCTAATCTCATTGTTATCTTTTGTAAAACATCATTTCTGTTCCTTCTTTTAAAAGACTTGAAAAACGGGTCTTGATGTGTGATACACAATCTTCAGAGTACTGTTGTCCTTCACAAATAATGTTACAATTTTAAATGTCTGGAAACATTTGTATTCGGCCATTTCATTTTTGAGGAACTTGACAGATTTTTAGGTTATGGGCATTGTAGCATTGTCAAATTTGTGCAATCAGCTAAAACTGGTGTAAATATAAAATAAACATTATTTTTTGATTATCATGTTGTCTGTGTTAACTTCATCTATATACAAGTAAACCTATATTTAAAACTACTTATAAAAATGACTAACACTAAACAGCATTACTGAGAGTGTAGTATGGAAGTTCCAGGGGTATCAATGTAGAAGTTATTAATTTTGCCAATTGTAGAATGATTCATTTAGGAAAGTTACATCTTAAAGATCCCAAATGTAATCTGTCAGTTACCGATGGCTGGCCTATAAATCTCGCTAGTTCATGATCTTATTCACCCTACAAAAACAGTTACTTTGGTCCACACTGAGGCCCCTCCAAATGATTGAGCTCAGGTGTTTCAGCTGTGCCCACAGGTAACGGGTAGCCATACAGTCTCCATTGACAAACAATGACAGTAGAACAAGTCATACTGACAAGCTCAGTGACATTAAAGACGTGAGGAAGGTGTCATCCTATGACAATGCCAAGTCAGTATGTGAAATGTCTGCTCTTGTAGATTGCCTCAGTCAAGTATAAGTGGTGTTATTGTGACGTGAAAAAGTGTCAAGGAGCAACAGCAGCTCAGCCACAAAGTGGCAGATCATGCAAACTCACAGAGCAGGCTGTCAAGTGCTAAAGCACATAGTGTGTAAAGATGGCCTGTGCAGTGATGCATCGCTCTCAAGTGTTCAAACCTGCCTCTGCAAGCAACATCAGCACCACTACTGCACATTGGGAGCTTCAAAGATGGAGCAGCTGAATACAAGCCTAAGATCACCATGCTCAATGCTAAGCATCAGGTAGTTTAAAGCTTGCCACCATTGGACTCTGGAGTAATGAATCACACCTCACAATCTGGCTGTCTGATGGGAGGACTTTGGGCTTGGCAGATGCCAGGAGAACACTGCCTTCTAGTCTGCATAGTGTCTACTGTAGTTTGGTGGAGGAGGGATAATTTGGGACTAGACCCATTGGTTCCAGTAAAGGAGCTGCCTGTGGGGGTCTGCACTTGCACTTACTGAGGAGCACTGTGCAAGAACAGATTGAATTATAGTATTTCTGACAGATTGCTCAACTAGTTTTGACAACAGGACTCCTTGTGTTTTGTAGTTACTCTATCTGACACCATTCCACAGCTTAACATACCGGGGGGGGGGGGGGGGGGGGGGTTGGGGGAGGATTTGCTTTTTGAATCGCCCTAAGATTTCTTCCATTTTTTCCTGTACGGTATTTTGGGAGTTCCCCAAGTCTTCTTAGAGTGATTCAAGGCTGCTGTCACTTAAACAGGGCTGTGCAAAGCCAGGTCTACAAAACTTGGAGGAACTCAAGCGGTCTTCACAGAGCCCTGACTGCAATCCTACTGAATACCTTTGGAATGATTTAAAACGACGATTGTATGGCAGGTGGTCTTGTCAGTAGCTGACCTCACAAATGCTCCATGGGATGAATGGGAACAAATTCCCACAGGCACAATTAGTTATAGAAAGCCTTATCGGAAGAGTGAAGGCTATTATAGCAGTTAATGTGGGAAATCAACTCCGTATTAATATTCTTTGATTTTGGAATGATATGTGCAACAAGCTCATACAGGTGTGATGGTCAGATGTCCAAACATTTGGCTGTGCAGTATTTCTTCTAGGTGAACACATGCTGTTTTGCCATCTGTCTGGAGTTCTTTTTGTGTCTCTTTCTGGTAACTGGACAGACAGGTTGCCTGCCCTGAAGATGTGGGGGAAGCACTGCCAGCTTCTTCCTACTGTTAGAATATTAACATAGAAGTTTGGCTTTAGCCTGAAATTACATAGTCTCATGTAGGCTTAATCTACATATGCCAGACTGTATACACTATTTATATAAAGGAATCCCTTTTAAATAAATTGCAGTACTTTTAAAGGGGATAGAGTCTTCTTAATTCTAACTTGGCTGTAAAACCTAAGTCAAAATTTCAGAGGAATAAATACATTCATTCATACGTTTGATTATTTTGATGTACTGGGGGGGGGTTCTGCCCTCTACTTGCTTCGCTAGCCAACCTCGTGCAGGCCCTACGCGCTAGTCATTTCCCAGATGTGCCGCTTGCGACAAATTGCGCTGTACTTTTGGATCAACAAGAATATCAACTCTGTCTTTGCTATCTCAGTCTTTCTAAACTATTATCTCTGACAATTCGTCACAGGTTGGTTTATTATATATGCGAGCGTGATCTTTCTGATTCATATAGAAATCCAAGAAAACTTTTGTCCTTGTTTTTCAGACAAATTTCGTGTAAAGTGTGATACTGTTAGACGTATGGATTTGTATCCATTATTGGCTATAGAATTTCTAATACATCTGATCATTTAACTCTTTCGATTCTATGTTGCATCGCTTCTCCGTGATCATAAATTTAATCCTGACCGAATTGTGGTTTCTTTGAAATTAAAGTTGCAGTAGTTTTAATTGTTGTGGGACCACAGATTCTCATAGCATATGGTCCCGAATCATGTAAATCTACATTTTGAGCATTGACCGATGAGAATGCAAACAGATTATTGTATTTGCGAAAATTTTGCCTGTAGTGTTTCTGGATTTCACTTTCACCAAATAAAAAAAATCTTATTTGTTGCGGATAGGCCTCTTCATTGGGAAGAAACACGAAGACGATGATCTACAAGTCTCAGACTTAAACTTTAAAGTAAAACAATATGTACATGCTTCTGTCATATCACCTATGTTACATATATTTCAATCTCTTTTTGCTGTTTCGTTATTTCACAGAGTAATAATTTCCATTTGCACTTGGATTATTATTGTTCTTTTTTGGATTCTTTTCTCTCCAATGATTTTTGGCACCTTTGACATGCTACCCTTTCTTCTTCGCTTAGTCGTTGACGTTTCATCTAGAACGTATAAAATTATTGTCCTGAAAAGGACTACATCAAAGGAAACAAATAGATTTTCCTCATTTTCATACAAGACGTACAAGTTAAAATTTATAAAAAGAACTGTGTCTGACAATAGCATTCACAGGAAAAAGTAGGGTGAAATGACACCTTTTATTGACTAACTAAATAGATCACAAATGCAAGCTTTCGAAGCAGCTAAGGCCCCTTCATCAGGCAAGGTGTAACCTCAACTGCCTCGAAAGCTTGCATTTGTGATCTATTTAGTTAGTCAATAAAAGGTGTCATTTCACCCTACTTTTTCCTGTATCGACGTATGGCTAACACGGTACAACACTACTGCAATAGCATTCACACGAATGAGAGGTGAGTAGACCGTGGCCGTGGTTAAACCTCCTGGCACAAAGTCATATATGATAGACTTCCCTATTGTATCAGCCACCTACCTCTGAAAAAAGGGGATTCTCTGTTACATTATATACACACACACACACACACACGTCATATGAAAAGTTTGGGAATCCCTCTCAGCCTGCATAATAATTGACTCTCCTTTCAACAAAAAATAACAGTGGTATGTCTTTCACTTCCTAGGAATATCTGAGTACTGGGGTGTTTTCTGAACAAAGATTTTTAGTGAAGCAGTTTTTAGCTGTATGACATTAAATCAAATGTGAAAAACTGGCTGTGCACAAATGTGGGTCCCCTTGTCATTTTGCTGATTTCAATGCCTGTCACTGCTCAATGCTGATTACTTGCAACACCAAATTGGTTCGATTAGCTCGTTAAGCCTTGAACTTCATAGACAGGTGTGTCCAATCATGAGAAAGGGTATTTAAGGTGGTCAATTGCAAGTTGTGCTTCCCTTGGACTCTCCTCTGAAGAGTGACCGCATGTAACTGAAAACAAAGATCGTTCAGTCTCCTGGTTTAGAGGAAGGCCACAAAAAGCTATCTCAGAGGTTTAAACTGTCAGTTTCAACTGTAAGGAATGGAATCAGGAAATGGAAGGCCACAGGCACAGTTGCTGTTAAACCCAGCAGGTCTGGCAGGCCAAGGAAAACACAGGAGCGGCATATGTGCAGGATTGTGAGAATGGTTACAGACAACCCACAGATCACCTCCAAAGACCTTCAAGAACATCTTGCTGCAGATGGTGTATCTGTACATTGTTATACAATTCAGTGCAATTTGCACAAATAACATCTGTATGGGGAGGCACGGTGGGGCAGTGGGTAGCGCTGCTGCCTCGCAGTTAGGAGACCTGGGTTCGCTTCACGGGTCCCCCCTGCGTGGAGTTTGCATGTTCTCCCCGTGTCTGCGTGGGTTTCCTCCGGGTGCTCCAGTTTCCTCCCACAGTCCAAAGACATGCAGGTTCGGTGCATTGGTGATCCTAAATTGTCCGGATGAATTCAACCCAATATCAACAATTCACGCATGAGTCACAAAGTTGAAGTTACACAGGGGTTGGATATTCCAACAAGACAATGACCCAAAACACAGTTTGAAATCTACAAAGGCATTCATGCAGAGGGAGAAGTACAATGTTCTGGAATGGCCGTCACAGTCCCCCTGACTTGAATATCATCGAAAATCTATGGGATGATTTGAAGCAGGCTGTCCATGCTTGGCAGCCATCAAATGTAACTGAACTGGAGAGATGTTGTATTTACAATATTGAGGTCATCTCTCTGTTGGGGTGCCCACATTTATGGACTTGTCTAATTTTGTTATGATGCATATTGCATATTTTCTGTTAATCCAATAAACTTAATGTCACTGCTGACATACTACTGTTTCCTTAAGGCATGTCATATATTAAAAGAAAGTTGCTGCTTTGAAAGCTCAGCCAATGATAAACAAAAATCCAAAGAATTAAAAGGGGTTCCCAAAACATTTCATGTGACTGTATCTGCATTACCCAGCTTTGCAGAGGAAATTTCATACAGAGAATAGGAGTTGCTTATAACGCAGTCTATTGGGTGTGTGTAAGTACCACCAAGTGCTCCTATATACAATATTTGTAGTGTTATTTTTTTATTTTTTTTTACAAAGGCTAATATTTTTGGCAGGCAGTGTGTTATAGTGCTTCAGATTTTAGACCTTGGAGTTCATCCTGCGAAGGACGCTCTGTGACCAAGACCAAATTAAATGCAACTGATTGTATCTCTAAGTGTAGTAAGTCACCTTGGATAAAGACATCAGTCAAATAACAGTGTTCCCTGTAAGCTGCAGCTGTGCACCTGGTCTCTGGATGCCTCGCAGCACTTTTGAACAGTTATACAGCTGTTCTCGCCTTTCACCCTTGCTAATGTACCCGCTGCAGCCCAAACTCCACAGGTTAACTCCATCGTTTATGTGATAGTTCTTCACAGCATTTGACCTTTCAAGGGGATCTCCTCACTTGCCATATGTGCATGTGCTTTGGGGCACTCAATACTTCACACCTCTAAGATTGCTGGTAGTCAACAGTGAAAAAGGTGCCCACTACCCATTGAGCTCTGCTTCAAGTTTTTTTTTTAGAATGTCAAATTTCAATCAAATTCATACATTAGAGATGTCTATTTTTTTTTATATATTTTGGGAGGGGGTTCACCCCTAAATATTGAAATGTTCCTTCTTAGCAGATACTGCCCAAGATGTACCATCCTGCCACATTTCATCTTTTTAACTAAATGGAAAATAGTGTGTGTGTGTTGATGAGTGAGCGTGTCAGTTTTTCATTTTATATTTCCCAACATAATTCCAGTTTGTCTGCGAGAAAGAAGCCTCCTTATGTGTAAAACCACCACCACCCAGCTCTCTAATGTTTAAATGTTTGCATACAGTTATGCTTTACCCTTTTAGAAGCGGCTGCAACCTGCACTACACTTTAACATGTTTTTGGGGAAAAGGGGAAAAAAAAAAAAAAAGTTTGAAATAGGTTACATTTTAAAATTTCTTCTTGGGGACAAAAAATAATTTGAATGTTTTTGCATTGAGGCCAGAGTATTAGAAGATTCTTAATTTAAATAATAATTAAAAAATGGATTAAACTTAGAAGTTCTGTAATTGGTGCCTACAGGGCTTTACACACACAGAAAACAGAGTGGACAAGCTTGTGTGTAAAAAAATAAATAAATAAATAAATAAACCAGATTTAATGCATACACCACTGTATAGCACTATAAAAAAAATAGAGGTGCTTATTTTAAATGTTTATTCTTGCCACTTGATCTACTTTCTACAGATAGCCTTTGTGTGGCTTTACCCATCCACTTTAGAGCGCTTGTACATATAAAAATTATGACATCTGCATTATACAACTGCTACTTAATGTCTACAGTACGTTTACTCCTTCTATGCACACAGACTTAAATCAGCACTTTTATAATCACAATTTCAGGAACCTTCAGGTCAAATTTAGCATGGGATTTAGTAAAAAACCAGATGGAGATTACAGTTCAATTTTTTTGGCACAATCAGTTCTGATATTCATACCAGTAAATCCCTGTAACTACACTTAAATAAATACTTGACAAAACTTAAAAAACTAAAAGACTTTATTTTAAGTAGTATACAAAACCTGTATTAAATTTCATCTTACAAAATGTCAGTTTTTAGTAAAATTATGCCAGATAAAGGATGCTGCTCAACAGCCCATCTGAATGAACAACTAAGGTCATAATCCAAATAAAACCCTATAATGAAGGTTGCAGGACTCCAATGAGAGCAATTTACAAAATGACCGGAATGGTTTCCAGCTCATTGAATGCTACCCTAAAACAGGTTTAAAAAAAAAAAAAAAAAAAAAAAAAAAAAATTGGGGACTTGCGTATTGTGCAAGGCTTCAGGTGTTACAAGCCAGATGTGTTCTTGGAGAGGTTTATGGATTCATGCACACGGCAGAACTCCTGCCCCTGTGCTACTCGGTTTTTGCAGGGTTGCCCAGTCTTTGTAAATCCACTGCACCTATATCTGCCAGAGGTGGACCTGTCCACAAAATAAAAAAGGACATTAGTGCAAGAATACTAACCAAAACAAGAAGCTTGAATGAAGCATTTTATGTAAATTAAGGAGTTTAATCCATCGTCTATATAGGATAACAATGGGCATAAAATAGTTTCTAGTGCATGATGCACACACCAATACACAGAAATACAGGGTGGGTCAAACTGAAATTGGGAGAACATTCAAATTACAGCAGCAAGGTTATGGTACAAACCAAGTCTCCTTCAGTTTGGATGCATCACTGACCTCCAAGTGAGTTCAGGTTTTGACTCAAATAAGCAAGCAAAGCACAGTTCACTTTTATAAATACAAAGGGTGTATCTCCTGACTTCTCCCCATATTTTTCATATTAGGCAGCCCAAAAGGAGTGACTGGCTTGTTGGCCTCCGTGTATAGGACTGTGTCTGACGTAGTTATAACTGAAAACAGACACACTTAGAGACTACATGTTCTTTATTGATGCTGCTGAAAACAAGTTTGTTTTCCTCTCCTTTACTGTCAACTGGCCATTGTTTAACAATAATGTCAATGGACAGATATAGTTGGACTATTTATGTTAATCAGTTTGGAAACATTTTATTTTATAGTGTTTAACAAACGTGTGTCTATGTGTATGCATTATATAAAGTTTGAAATTGTACTTCATCTGTGATCTTATTACAACTCTCTGAACTGCAATCAGTGGAGCTTGCTGTACAATAATAAAAATCTGAATTCAACCTGAAAACTCAGGACAAGATGCAATTCTCCGAGTCTGAGTTTGGTACATTCCCATTGAGCCAATTTAGAGAGTTCCCAGTTAACCCAACATGTATGTTTGGGATGTGGGACAAAACCCACATGGACCCAAAAAAAAAATAATAAAAAAAAATCCCTAAACAGTTAATCTATACATATAAAAAAGGCAAATCCCTCACCGACTTCCACTTTCCATACAAGTGGGAACCTGAAATTTCGTGTACACATTCCTTACAGTTTACCAAAGTTAGATATGTTTCATGTCCTATTGCAACACACAAGGGGTAGGGTGGAGGTTAACGGGTGTACCCCTTAAACTCTCTCATATACATACACACACACACACACAGGAAACCCCGCCTCACTATTTGTGCGACTTCCAATATATGTAGGAAGCCTAAATTTCCCATGCTCATCCTTTACACTGTACTTACAAATGTTAGGTATGTTGCATTTTGCGCCATGCCCCATAATGAACTTTCGAAAATAACATCTTTTTTTTTGGAGGTTCTCACCACTATGCCGTAAGGAACCTTCGAAAACTGACCTCTCCTTTTGGCGGTTTCATTCGTTATTTCTGTTAACAGAGGATTTATTTCACGGCAGAGATGCACAATGGCCGCCCCCGGTCCCCCTTCCTTTTACTGCTTGGCCACTGTTCGCGCACCTACCACATGGTTGGCTCCCTGCTTATATACATTAACAACATCCTGCGCCCCCACACTCGCTTCCTTACTTTCTTCAGCTGTTCGTCATGCTCACTGCTCCCTTCGGCTTTACTCCACTGCTTTAAGGGTGGAAGGACTGCGCATTCTTCTTTCAGGCTACCTCTAAACCTCACCCATACTGATTCCCCCATGTGTAACATATCCAAGCAGAGCACCATGGCGCAAGTGCTGTATGACTGTAAGCTCATTGTATGGGATAAATGCACTATGGCACACAGAGCAGGTGTTGAGGCTTTAGACAGGACCCTACAAGACATCAGAAAAACGACAAAAATGGGAGGCTTGACAGTCTTGCTGGCTGGAGACTTCCAGCAGACCTTTCCAGTTGTCCCAAGAGGAACACTCGCCGACAAAGTTAAAGCATGTCTGAAGTCTTCATACCTATAGCCCAAGACCAACATTCTTACCTTAATAAACATGAGGGTTTACTTGAACTGCGACAAAAAAGCCGGGGAGTTTGCCACTCCTCCTCAAAATAGGTGATGGCAATTTAATTGAACAGAACTGTAAAATCAATGTTCCCAACAATCTCTGTCTCCTGGTAAATGCCTTACAAACCATTATTGAAAAGGTTTACCCCAACCTACGAAATCTGTATTTAAAGGACATCTCATGGTTGAGGGAGAGAGCTATTCCAACACCACAAAAATGACATGACTTCACATATAAACATTTTACTTCAACTAACTTCCGAAAGAGAAACATAGAAGTCTGTTGACTCTGTTGTAGAACTAGAGGACGCGGTACACTATCTGGTAGAGTTTTTTCACACTCTTAACCCTCTGGGCATGCCTCCGCATACTCTACTTTTGAAGGTTGGTGCACCAATTATGCTACTACGAAAAACTTACAGCCACCAAAGCTTTGTAACGGCACCAGGCTTCTGATCAAATCTCTGCACAAGAACCTAATTGAAGCAACTGTCTTCACTGGAACTGACTCAGGGGAGACTATTTATTCCATGCATCCATCTCATACCCTCAGACCTCCCATTCCAATTCAAAACGCCTCAAAATTTCCAGTAAGGGTCTGCTTCACTATGACAGTAAATAAGTCACAGGGCCAGGCTCTAAAAAAAAGTCGCCATTGACTTGACACAAGACTGCTTCTCACATGGCCAATTGTACATTGCAAGCTCAAGAGTAAGCTAAGCAGACAGCTTGATCATTTTACAAAAAGATCCTTATATCCTAAAAATGTGCATTTCTCATACACAACATTTACAATCAAATTAAACTCTTTACAATCATCAAATTCACTCTCAATACTAAAATAAGTCTACGACAATTACATTGACAATCCTGTTATTTTTAAAACGTTTCCTTTTCTTTTTCATAACTTCTTTAACACACTACTTCCCCGCTGCGAAGCGCAGGTATTTTGCTAGTTAATAATAAAATGCACAAATACTGCCTCCTCTGAAGAATTCACTCTGTCTTGCCTAAATTTCCCTTTTTTTTTGTAAACGTTGACGGAGTTGACCCTCTAATGTTGGCTATATATTACTTAACCTTTTTTGTAGGAACACGGAGTTGCTGGGGGGAGAGGAAAAATTAACTAAAACACTATTGTAGGTTACACAAGTTGTAAACAAAATCAGAAGAGTGTGGTCTTTTAAGTGGATCACAGATGGATATCCATATATGCTTTTCCTGGTTGATACTTACTCGTTGCTGGCAACAGATTGATTAAGACTCGTATTTCTTAATTCTGACACTGTCTCAAGTAATGAAGCTAGTTGCCTCTGGGGAAGGACCTCTTGGGTCACCTATAAAGAAAGGAAGAAAATACTGTATATTACCATACTTTAGCAATAACTTCATATTGAAATGTATCATGTAAAACAAAAAAAAACGGCAAAACACAAACCATCAGAGTTTTAATTTTGCCTTTTACCTTATCTCTTTGGAAATCTCTGGTGTAAATGACGAGGGAAATGCTTTTTATATTTTTGATGCACTCTCTTTGAAAATAGTATGTGGAATTATATAAATTTGATAAACCTATGATCAACATGCACAGTGAAGTGTAATACCAGCATTATGGAAAAAGTTTGAAAAGTGACAATCTCCTATAATTCTCTCTAAAGAACACCGTACGGCCTAGAGTAAAACTGTGCACAAGACGGTGAGAAGGTAAAACCTGAAAACTAACAACAAATGCAATCAATAAAATGCCAGAAAAGTGACGAATATAGAACAAGGAGCACATTTTTCTAATTCGAAGTCTTTACACTTTTATATGTCACAGTTTACAATCCCAAAATTTGAATAGTAAATATCTTAAGATGATCAACATTTAAAAACATACATAAAAACCTCCCAAACAAACAAACTACAACAATCATACAGACACACAGCAAGACTTACCAAAGGAAGACTCGCTCTCTTTTTCAGTACAGGAGTGGAGTGATTTGGCAAGCCTTCCGATTGCCGACGCATTTTTTTAGTCATTATGTCTTCAGCTACTTGTGTTGAGAGTTCATTAATGAGGGGTTGTTCTAGGAAAATTTAAATGGCAGAAGTGTAAACCTGTAAGTGACACTTCGACTAGCTAAAGTTTACTTCTAAAGTAAGTGGTAACGAGATTTTAAGAAGACTGTAAGCCAGTACTCACCAAACAAAAAGCTGTCATGTTCCATTGCCGTTAAAGGAGAATCAATTTCTTCCTTGAACAGCTTCCTTCACAGAAAAAACCATTATGAAACTCCAGAATTAACTCAGTTTTTATACCAATTTATTAAAAATTACATAAAACCCATGGAAACATCCTGAAAATCTTATTAGCACATGCTATTTCATGGACAATTCAACCACATTATTTCAGAACTGTACAGATCTGTAAGTATCAAATTTAGTATTAAAACAAAGTTTTGAATTATGTAATTGTTAGGTAAAATTTCACCAGCAAACTATATAAATGTACATCATATACTGTGTACTTATTACTTTCTTTTGTATGTTACAGCATGGAAGACAAAAAAAAAAAAAAAACAACCCTTTTATTTATTCAAGCCCATGTAGATATTATTGGAGTATTATCACTGAAAGTCAAAGGCCAAGATCAATGTAGATTTTAAATATATCCCCAACCCCCCTAAATTGGAAATTGGGCCTCCAAAGTTCAAAACTATACACTAGTTTAATTTTTTCAAAAGCAAATCAGTATGATGATTAATTGCATGTTTAAAACAACTTACTCCTTTGGAGTGGACGAGTATATTCCATCACATTTGGTTTCATACTTAGAAGTGCTGCAAGTTAAAGGCATAGCAAGTGGTTTACTCTGATGGCGTGATAATGCATACCCCTTTGCAAGCTTCAGAAGAAACCAGTTACCTTGGAAAGAGTAAGCAAAAAAAAAAAAAAAAAAAAGTAGAAAGAACATTTATTTAAAAACTAAAAAGCAGGTATAACACTTGTGGTAATTCTTTGATATATGCAAACATTTTATGCAATGCAACTTTACCAAGAGTGATTATTAATAAAAGTATCTATCTATCTATATACTGTATATAAACTTCGGACATAAGATTTTTTTTGAAAGGCAGATTACCTATGCTTCAATAGCAAGGTAAGATTTGTTTGATACACGTGTATAGACCTTGAAGTTAGTATCCCCCCATGGCAAAAAGTTGTATAATTAACTCGATTACAACCATCAAGTTCTACCCAAGGCAAAAGTCAACCTTTCCTTCCTCAGCTTACTTTGCATTTCAGACAAAGCAAACAATAACTCCTACTCATGACAATTTTAGATATTAAAAAAAAAGGTTTACAGTGAATTTAAGAGATGTTCTGTACAACACACCATATGTTGTGCTCCAAAACTAAAAATTGTATTTATACAATATTTATCTTCCTCTCTGCAAAGCATATACTGGAATAAGGTATTATGACCAACAGGTTATACTAGTGCTCATTTACATAACAAAGATGAACATAAAGCTATGAAAACTCCAGATTAGGCACATCCATTTCTAAACTCAACTGTTTACCCACACAAGTCGCTATTGCGATTCGTTCTGTTGTCATAATACTCGAGACACTACTCTACTATAGTAGAATACCACAGTTGCTTTTCATTATAAAACAGTGAAATAAAATCTATTAAAGATTCAGACACAAAGTATACCACATACTTTTCACCAGTCTACTATTTTTTTTCTGTATTACTAATCCAGTGTACTTTATTGCTAAGATAATTTTACACCAAAATATACAAAAATCCATCTCTTTACATATATTTGTACATTATTTTCACATAAAAGGAACAGTTATTACAACCCCCAAAAGCCTTTTGTGAAAGCATGCTTAAACTGTAATACCAATGTAGTACTTAAATTAATCTTTATTTTGCTTTAAGTTAGTCAAAGTTTAAATTTCACATATAATCCTATCAAAATGTTAGTACCCAGGTAGGGAAAAAATTGAAAAGGTATCACTCATGAAAATGGTTTGTTATGAAGCATGCGACAGTGCAATCATTGATATTCTTTGTACATTCAATTTAATAATACAGTGCTATCACACTTGCAAGTGTCAAACAGACTCACATTATAAAGTACTGTGTTAACTTACCAATTGCTGTAATTATCAAAAAGACTGACAAGCTGCGGAAATCCATTGCCGTTTGGTGGTTGAGTTCTGCCAAAGCATTTAGGACAACCAATACTAGAAGTACTGCCCGTGAAAATCCAGGAGTTTGCAAAAATGACATGAGAAGAGCAGCCAGAAGGAAGTAGCCAGAATGTAAGATACAGGTAGACAATGTTGCCAGGTTAAACCCTATAGGCGTGGAATGTGCACACACACAAAAAAAAAAAAAAAAAAAAAATTCAAATATTTAATGCTCAAGTGATATTTTGGGAAAATGTTTATAGTAGCAGATTTTAAAAACTTCACTGTTGGTTAGAGGTCAAGTACTTAGTGGAAGGCCAATTATTCCTACTGTGTGAACAGTAAGGGAATACAAGAGGTTGAGCTCCTATACTTTTAAAATTATGTGCTGTTTTCAACTTCAAAATCTTTATCCATAACATTGTAGAGGAGCAACTATATATAGTTATGTACTACACATCCATGCAACAGGGAATTTATCATGGTTGGCATCTGCTCTATTTATTCTGAGAAAGCTTTCACATGCATAGAGCAACTATGCTGCATCTAATTAGGTTGCATTTCTTTTTGTTAAAAAAAACAAAACAAAAAAAAACACACCAGAACATCTTTGGCTGAGCCATAGGAACTGGAATTCCTTCAATGACTTTGATAAGCCATGTTGAAGAAATACTTTCTAGTTTTGAATGCACTGCCTCTGCGATTACATGCATAAATTCACATTTCCAAATAAACAACCTGTGCTGGATCACTTTTACTTAAGACTTTTAAAACTAAAAGAAAGTATAATGGTATTTGAGCTCAAGGTCAATGTTTCAAAAATATTTTGCACAGGACAAAACAAAAAGCATTATGAAAAATTCAAAGTAATTTAAAATATGCCTTGCATTATGCCCTATTAAAAGCCTGTGCCTTGGAGATGAACACACTTGAGGCTTACCTGCCCAACTGATGAAGCTCTGGATGTGCTGAAGCCGGTGTTCCATGCTATTGTGCATGGAGTCCACAAAATCAGCCAGATTTCCCAATGTGGTATTCATTCGCTGGAGATTACTCATCAGTTGTTCGTAGTAATGTACAGTGCGATTCTGGTAGACAACAAATCCTGCTGCATTAGACTCTAGGAGAAATCATATACAGTTATACATAAACAGGATTCTATTATAGAGCTGCTTTAATCTGCTCTCAAAACAAAAACTCTATTACTAAGATTGAAACAGAACACTTCATAAGCAGTGCACAAAACAAACACTTGGAAAAATACATTCAAGGCAAAGGCCAACATTATGTCATAACCAAGTGGCACTTAGATTTACAGTTCTTCAAAGCAGCATTTAACCAATATTATTAAATAGTCCACTCACAGTACTAGGACAAAAGTATTCAGATTTTGTTTAATGTACTTACTAATATCTACGTAAACTAGACTAAAACAGGAATTGTGTTGCTCAGTCAGCACACATACTTCAACTGCTATCAATATTCATAGATTTTATATTATATATTACTGCATTTAACCAATACTTATTTTCAGATGATATAATTAATCTAATCATGCTGCAATATTAATTTAGTAAATGAAGGCCAGGAACCTGTAACAAGTTTTTCATGTCAAGATCATTTTTGTGCCAAATGTGGGCTGAAGTTCACTTAAAATAAAAAAAAAACAAAAAAAACCCCACACCACCTTAAAGAGTGGAAGGTAATACCTATTTTAGAATAGATTTCCTGGGCTCTAATTCTTACTTCTGCCAGGTCCGAAAGAATAGCCTTATGTCCATCTTCGAGATCCACACTTTGATCCTTCAAATGCTTGCTTACATTTTCTACATATCAAGAAAAACACATTAGCAGACCAGCATTTGCAGCCTCCCAGAAAAGGCTACATTTTACAGTGCTAATGAGCATTGTAAACAAGAAAAGAGCTTGCACAAATGACCTCTGGCTATCTGACACTCATGACTCATATTTCCAAAAGTGTAAATTTTAGTGGTTAGGAGTCTGACTACACATTGAAAACTCCTTAAACTCTTACAACAGTGTGCACAAAATGTATGATGAAATGAGGAGTATTTTCATTGCAATTACAGAAGCACTTACAAAAATCAGTTTTTGGCTTAATGTAAAAATTTGATAGGTGATGTAAAGGAATGTCGGGTCAGATTAGGAATGGCACAAAAGAAAGAGGCAAGAAGTAAACAAAGTAAAATTAGTAGTATAGGAATCAACTTGTCAAAAGTTAGAAACAAATCAAAAGATCTCTTGTGCTGAACAGTACCTATGACAGAAAAGCCAACCGTAAGATGTTAATCATGCACTCTTATGCTTACGTTTTGCTAAAGCATCAAATGTTGCTATTACTTTTCAAGCATGAAACTAAAAAGAGTACAAGAGTATATACTCATCATTCCTTATTATAATCAGATATTACAACAACACACAGAAGATGTTAGAAACAATTTATAAAAAAATTTGTTTACATATAAAAAAAAATAATAATAAAAAAAAAAAAATCTAGAAATCAATCACTCTCACCCATGCGCCAAGTTATATTTTCAATGAGCTGTGCCACAAGCTGCTGTCCACTTGCAATTAGTGCTCTTTCCTGTGCCAGACGCTCCAAGTTGGTATCAATAGAGGTCTCCAGCTTACTTTGGCCTTCCTGCAGAACACTCTGCTGTTCTAATAAGGAACTCTGGCTGCTAAGAACTTTATCCAAAGAGGCACTAGTCAACTCCTTCAGCTCCCTCTGACCATCCTGAAAATAGGAACCACATGGTTAAAAATCAATCAAACTAGCCTTAGTTGCATTAAAAATGCTTATCAAAATTAAATAAACCCAAACTTAGACTGATGTTTAGTAATAATTTACACTGAACTGCAGTGAACAGTATTTTACTTTGCCCAAATATCTATAGTACGAGTTTACTGTTGCTCTAGAGAACACATTGCAGGTGAAGGCTCGAGTTACAAGGAGTTTTAATCTAATGCACAACACTGCTCATTTTGAAATCCTATTAGCCGAGACAAGTGAAGAATAGTAGAATCAACCTTGTTGACAGCAATAGACCTACAATGACTCTGAACAGACGCAAACAGAAACGGCAGTGACCTACAGAAATGGTTTATTTTGCAGACAGTCTCACAGATCCAGAATCCTGAGATAAAAATCTCTGCTTGGAGTTGCCACACATTTTCCCAGTATGTTCATGGGTTTTCCCCCCACAGAGTACTCTAGATTTCTTCTTCCCCATCCCCAAAGACATGCATTTTAGGTGAATTGGCGATTACAAATTGGATTTGTGCAGTTGTGAGAGTGGGGTGTGTGTGTGAGAGCATGGTGATGGACTGGCACTCTACCCTAAGCTACATCCTGCCATAATTGGTTCTGGCACCCCACTGTGACCATGCAATTGATTTAGCAGATTTGAGAATGATTTGCTATACCCATTTTTATGGTATATTTGATTCTGGAATTCAATACAGTACCTTAGATTTTTTTGACCATTGACCAGTGGAGGAAAGATTTATTTTAAGTATAAAAAAAAAAAAAGAAACACTCTTCAGACAGTAAAATAACTTGGCCCAGATCAGGACCATGAGTCTGTCAAATGGCAACACTAAAGAAAAATACAACAAAAACACAACCTAACCCAGGCATAAATAAATATTGCAAATCCAAAACTAAACTGAGCAAAAGAGTGTATATTTAAAGCCTGAAAAGAAAGCCTTAAATAAGCCTTATTTTTAGCGAAACTCGTATCAATTTGAAAATACAACAGATAAGGAGATGCAAATCAGTAACAAAACAGATTTAACTGCATGATTCACAAAATAAGGCTTTTCCATTTGCTTAAAATTGTGAAAACAAGAGTTTCTCATAAAACCTTCTGAAAAATCTCTCACCATGATGGGTATTCTTCCAAGACCGTGCACCAGAAACTGCACGTTTCTAGTGCAGGTACGCAGTCTTATTGTGAGGCAATGAGAAAGTCACTTAAAGGAATGCCATAGAGTCAACATTCATAATGAATGTAAAACAAGGTTATTACTATTCATGTTGTTTTAGAAATAGATGTTAATTTATTTTGCTCACCTTTAGGGCTTTCATTGTGTCAAGCTGATTGGTTGCTGTAGAGATGAGAGAGTTAACGGTCATCTCCGTTTTCTTCCTAAACTGCAAATGGCGGGTGGCATAGCAGACAGAGCGTGCTCGATTGCTCACTATGTGATAAGCATTCCAGGTGTCTGGGTCCATTTCTGCAGTACATTGTTTAAGCGTCTGTAAAGATTAAATAAAAGTTAAAGAAAAAAAAAAAGTCTTGGCAAATATTAAGGAGTATACAATTTAGGCAAAGTTATCAAAAATAACATCCAGTACATCAAAATGTTTTATAAAATGTTTAAAACACAAACCATTTCTGGGGTGCACAAGTAGGTCCTACGTCCTTCTGCAGCTGCTTGACAGTTAAACAGAGCCACTCCCAGTTTACCTAGTTCCTCTTCAGATAGGCTGCTACATGAAGACTTTAGTTGTACAACCACCTATTGTAAAAATGAGAGCACAGACTAGAATGGTAACATTCATAACGTTACTGTACTGTATTCAAGCAACAATGACCATATACACCTACAAAAGGGTGCATAAATCATGTTAGAGGTTATTCTCTACCTTATAGTGGCAGCTCTCCAGTGGTGACAGTTCGAGCTGTTTTGCCTCAGCCAGAAAACGCTCATCTGCAGTGGTCATCTCAAAGGCAGGGACTCCAGCAGAAAGATCTGGGGGTGTAGCTGTGGAATCTGGTGTTACAGACCTCTTCATCCACTCAAAAAATGCTGCTACTTGGCCTGGGACCAAACACAGCATGCACAAGGCAAACATCCAGGTAGGTTTTTGCATTCTGCACTAGCCTGTGTAAAGATTGAGAAAAAAGAAACTGCCTATTTGACAAACAAACAAAAAACTCCAAAGAGAAATAGAGATGAACAAACAGCTAGAACTACACTGCAAATCAGTGTTAATTTGTGTGTCAACGGTTGATTTAGTCCTAAGACAAACATTTAGACTAACTTTACCTAGCCTATCCAAATTCATTTTAACAAAATCGAATACAACAATAATATTTACAATTGGAACGTTGTCATAACTGATAATTATAATTGAAATTTCTCTAATTTCAATTATAACAATTACAATATTTATACTTGAATCTTCAGACATGAGCAAGCAACAGGTTTTAAAGTGGTGGCTCTGCCACTGTGCATTTCTGAAACACTTAATTCTGCTAAAATAGTCTAGTAAACAGTAAAATTTATACGTGTATAAATGCACAGAACGTAAGGGGTAATGAATCCTACTGCAATTACTCCACAAGATTCTGTCATCATATTGGCAAATAATATATTGACTAATTAACTTCAAACGAAGAAATTAACAGGATTAAGAGGTTTATAGGGTCATCATCGTCACGTTCACAGAGCACAGGGATATTCCTGCTTGCGTGTGTTAATCAAAATGAAACACTGTCGCCACTCTCCGGCGCCAAGATTGGTGTGTGTAACAACTTTAACTCGAAACCTCTCTGTGTTTGTTACCTGTAAAATCTCAGAGAAATCAAAGATCGTCATGCACAAAATATTTTCTTTTCTTCATAATGCTATCTAGGTTCTAGCTAGCGAACCCACCCGATACAGATATAACACAAAATATTTTTTTTAAAAAGTACATTTTCAAACACGAGCTTTGCTAGACTGCAACATTATATTGTAATTATATGACCGCCAAGAAAAGTAAAAAAATCGCTTACCGTTTCATGTCACAATATATGTGACACCATTTTCGAATAGTGTTTACACCAGTGATCCACAAGGTCTTAACGGTAGCATGCCATAATATACGCAATTATGGCATACTTATATTTAAGTGGAAAAATAATTCGAATTTGATAGTTACTTAATTACTTAAATACATAAACATAACGCGAGACCAATTCAAAACCAACAACTATCCTAACATGTACGACTTTTGGGTTGTGTAAAAAAAACCGAGGGGGTAGAAGGAAAAAACGTACATATGATCAATACATTCAAGTTTCACACGTCACAGAGATAAACGCCATAATTTTAGAAGTATAAGGCAGTTGTGCTACCCCTCGATTGCTGGTCATAGTGTTTTCTAAAACCTTTGAAGTACACCAACTGAGGAAATGAAACACCGAATACGCATAATACAAACAAGAACAGGGCATTTTAAGAGTATGACCTTTCCCACATGCTGATATTTGGTATTATGCCTCACCGATTTATCGTTGGGATGTTTGCTTCCTACAAGCTCAAATATTCTTTTCCATAAGTGTGTGTTATAAATATTGTCTTCGCCGATTACATTTTTATAGCCTGGTTAAAAAAAAGAACACCTTCAAAATGCTCCAGCAGACAGAACATCACGTTCTAACACATCGCTCTATCTCGTCTTCACACATGTTCATGGCTAAAATTAATTTAGAGCAAATTGCAAAATTTGGCTACGCGTCGAACAAACAGTTTGATAGTACCAACTGACTTTGCAAAAACTTACCACGTAATGATTAGCTGATTAAGTATAAACAAAAAATATTAAAAAATCAAGCGCACTTTTTACAGCAGCTTTACTAACTCTGCACCTGTGCTGTTACATCGTTAGCGCAGAGTCCAACACATTTAAAGTACTACATGTAGCCAATAGGATGTGTTGGCGGACAGGGTCTCCTGAGCCAATAGAAAAAGTCACGATGGCAATAAACGGCCAATCAGAATAGCGCGCGGGTTTTTTTTTTTTGGAGCCTGTGTTCCTCTCCTCAAGCTTGTGAAGGAGTGGCTGTAGGTGTTTGGGAGCGTAGGTCTGTTTAGTTAGGGATTTAGACGGAGTAGATGGAACACCAAAAACAATTTAGCTCATCATCGCCTGTCCGCAGTGCTCGCGGACTGATTAATTCATGGGGTAGTTCAAACTAAATTGGTAAGGCTGTTCAACTAAAAGAATTTAACCTTACGAGTGGAATTGTAGTACAGTGGTTATTGACGCCTTCTCAGATAAATGGCATACTGGGTTTGATTCTCATGCCACAGAGTTTGAATGCTCTCTTGTTCTCTCTGCCTGCGGTTTAATCTGTGTGGTCAATTTATTTCTTACATTCCTAAAGACATGTAGGTTAGATTTATTTGTCAACTCTAAATTGGCCCAGCATGACTGTGTGTATGTGTATGTATGGACCATTCAATTGACTGGCTACCTATTCAGAATGATATGGTACTCGAACATGAAAAATGAGATCTTTTTCATTTATTCTTTTAATTACACACTATCTTGCTCAAGAGTTAGGTAAAATCTGCCAAATGTTGCTCTCTCAGTAATATGTAGTAATTTTAAAACATACAGAATTGCATAAAAATTTAACACTGTAATGAGAGATACAGGGAAGCTGGTGGGCTCTCCACTCCCCCTTAAAGAGGCATGAGATCCCTGTAAATGATCATTTGTGAAATTGCATTGAGGAGGTTTAGGTTTAGGTTTCTTTATTTAGTCTTAAATATTCTAAATTTCCAAATTTAATTATAACTAAAAAAAGCATTTAATATCAATATATAAATGATAAATTTGGTATAGGACACATTTCTGTTTTAGTTAATACTACGTGGTGCCTTGGCTATCGACATTTTCAGAAAGCGTTTTATCACTTGGACATTCTTTTTTAACATTAACGTGAAAGCACCCAAACTGACAGATAATGCTTAGTCAGGTTTTGTTTATTGGCTCAACAATTCATAGCTTACCATTTTATTTTGACATGGAATGTGCATGACTCTCACATTCCACCCCAGAATGGTCAGGGGTGAGCTCCCCAAAATACCACTCTATGGAAAAAAACGTCTGCAGTGCTCACAGTTTGATGCTTCAGTCCTATCCAAATATCCATAGACAGCGAGGCAGTTCTTTATCTTTGCCCTTTTCCTAGTATTGAGAATTTTCTTGCAATTGGTACTGACAAGATATTGATTTAAAAATTACAGTAACTGTCACTCAAAATTACTTTTCTAGAAGGCAGGAAAGACAATAGAAAAGAATAAGAACAAGCCGTTCAACCCAATAAAGCTAACCATTTCATGTTCTCTAAACGGTTCAAAAATGTCAAATCAATATTTGAAAGTCTATAGTACTACTTTCAGATCTGTTACTTGATGGCAGTTCATGCATTATCAGTCTGTACTTTTTGTTCTGGTTGAATCACAATTTTTAAAATTATGTGATGGTCTCACAAAAGTTCTATATAAGTTAAGAATCACCTCTCTTGACTTATACTTCATATAGCATGCTGTATAACCCAATATTATGTTAGTTTTTTAAATGGTTTTTGTACTCTGTCTAATTGTGGACAGTGATAAAAGTATTTTCATAATACCTGCTTTATTGCATCAGATTCTTTATTATATTGTAATAATATTTATTATTTTTTCATCTTGATCAGAACAGTGATGTGGTAGTTAGCGCTGCTGCCACATGAATACAACCTGCATCTTGCATCTGTCTTTTTTTGACTTTGCACTTTGTCAGCTATGATTTTCCCAGGGTAATCTAGTTTTCACATCACCTTTTGTGTGTGGTTGTGTGCATGGGTATGCTCTGTAATGGACTAATTACACTCAGGTTTGATTCCTGTGTTGCTCCTAATACTGGCAAATTATATTCCATGACCAAGGATTAGATTAAGCAGGCTATGCTATGACAATTATTTCTAAATGTCAAAAGTCTTACAAATCCAGACTTACACAGACATCATATAGCTCTTACCATAGGTTTGGCAGAAGAGTCAAAAAAGTCAAAAGAATGGGAAAAATCATTTTTTTAATGTTAAAAGTGAATGACTTCAGAAGGAGGCTAGAGTGCATTATATTAACTAGGCCTTATGGAACAGTCCATTAGGCTGCATTAAGTACTCGTTTTACACTTGGGATTAATAAAGTATCTATCTATCTATCTATCTATCTATCTATCTATCTATCTATCTATCTATCTATCTATCTATCTATCTATCTATCTATCTATCTATCTACACATTAGGTTTGTGTTATGCTTAAATAACAGAACCATTTATATGACTGTAAGAGCTAGTAAAGAGATTTCTGGCAGCTAGAGGGCAGTATATTACCACAGTATATTGATTTTGCACTTCTTAAAACAGTCTTGTTGGTTGTAAACACAATTCAAAGTCAGCTAAAGGTTATGCCATGTTCAGTAAATATACAGTGCATCCAGAAAGTATTCACAGCGCATCACTTTTTCCACATTTTGTTATGTTACAGCCTTATTCCAAAATGGATTAAATTCATTTTTTTCCTCAGAATTCTACACACAACACCCCATAATGATAATGTGAAGAAAGTTTACTTGAGGTTTTTGCAAATTTATTAAAAATAAAAAAATTGAGAAAGCACATGTACATAAGTATTCACAGCCTCTGCCATGAAGCTCAAAATTGAGCTCAGGTGCATCCTGTGTCCCCTGATCATACTTGAGATGTTTCTGCAGCTTAATTGGAGTCCACCTGTGGTAAATTCAGTTGACTGGACATGATTTGGAAAGGCACACACCTGTCTATATAAGGTCCCACAGTTGACAGTTCATGTCAGAGCACAAACCAAGCATGAAGTCAAAGGAATTGTCTGTAGACCTCCGAGACAGGATTGTCTCGAGGCACATATCTGGGGAAGGTTACAGAAAAATGTCTGCTGCTTTGAAGGTCCCAATGATCACAGTGGCCTCCATCATCCGTAAGTGGAAGAAGTTCAAAACCACCAGGACTCTTCCTAGAGCTGGCTGGCCATCTAAACTGAGCGATCGGGGGAGAAGGGCCTTAGTCAGGGAGGTGACCAAGAACCCAATGGTCACTCTGTCAGAGCTCCAGAGGTCCTCTGTGGAGAGAGGAGAACCTTCCAGAAGGACAACCATCTCTGGAGCAATCCACCAATCAGGCCTGTATGGTAGAGTGGCCAGACAGAAGCCACTCCTTAGTAAAAGGCACATGGCAGCCCACCTGGAATTTGCCAAAAGGCACCTGAAGGACTCTCAGACCATGAGAAGGAAAATTATCTGGTCTGATGAGACAAAGATTGAACTCTTTGGTGTGAATGCCAGGCGTCACGTTTGGAGGAAACCTGGCACCATCCCTACAGTGAAGCATGATGGTGGCAGCATCATGCTGTGGGGATGTTTTTCAGCGGCAGGGACTGGGAGACTAGTCAGGATAAAGGGAAAGATGACTGTAGCAATGTACAGAGACATCTTGGATGAAAACCTGTTCCAGAGCGCTGTTGACCTCAGACTGGGGCGACGGTTCATCTTTCAGCAGGACAACGACCCTAAGCACACAGCCAAGATATCAAAGGAGTGGCTTCAGGACAACTCTGTGAATGTCCTTGAGTGGCCCAGCCAGAGCCCACACTTGAATCCGATTGAACATCTCTGGAGAGATCTTAAAATGGCTGTGCACCAACGCTTCCCATCCAACCTGATGGAGCTTGAGAGGTGCTGCAAAGAGGAATGGGCGAAACTGGCCAAGGATAGGTGTGCCAAGCTTGTGGCATCATATTCAACAAGACTTGAGGCTGTAATTGCTGCCAAAGGTGCATCGACAAAGTATTGAGCAAAGGCTGTGAATACTTATGGACATGGGATTTCTCAGTTTTTTTATTTTTATTAAATTTGCAAAAACCTCAAGTAAACTTTTTTCACGTTGTCATTATGGGGTGTTATGTGCAGAATTCTGAGGAAAAAATGAATTTAATCCATTTTGGAATAAGGCTGTAACATAACAAAATGTGGAAAAAGTGATGCGCTGTGAATACTTTCTGGATGCACTGTATACTTTCACCAGCATAGCAATAATTATTATCCTGTATTGGAGTGCTTAAACTTTTTTCATGTAAACGGCCTAAGCTTTAAATCTTGCCATGCTCACCTAAGTAAAGCGTGTTCTGGGAAAGCTGGAAGGCAATGCAGGGTTCAGCATATTTTATATATTTAGAAAGTAAAGAGGACCTTACAATGTTTTGTATAACCAGTGTGTTTGTAGCTTTGTGTAACTTATAATTCCTGTGGGAATCCACACTGACTTGTTGGCACCATTTTCCATGTTTTGAGTAACTGTCCTCTGCAAGTGGAAAGAAAGTCAGGTATGTGTGTTTATTTGGACATGAGGCAAATAGAGTGTCTACCTTTTATTAGACATTTGTCAAAAAAGAATTCCCTTAGTTTCACTTTCAATGAAAATTAGTTTAGTTCAATGGTTGCTTTGTTGAAAAAAGTGAGTGTTTTTTTTTGTTTTGTTTTTTTGTGACAGTTTTGTAAAGAGCTCAGCAAAACTTGCAAACATGTACACTTTTTATATGCTCCTTATGTGCTGGTAAATTAAAAAAAGAGTTCTTTCTCTGGCAAGAAATCCTAAGCCAAACTGCCTGAGACCACATAGCTAAACGCAAGGCACAGAGGATGTCTAAAATTGAAAAGGGCACATCCCGAGGCAGATTTTATAGGATCAGGGGATGAACACAGAAACTTACTCAGAAACAGATAAAAAAAAAAAAAAGGGAGATCAAAATGTATGAAGGTTAAAAAATAACATGCAGTAAAGTCTTAAAACCAAATTAGAATTTTAAGCCTTTACTAATTAAAACACTGACATTATTTTGGTTTTGTATCTAAAATGTGGACACTAAAGATAATACGCTGGCATCTTGGATACTCCAGCACAAAGATATTACAATTTAGGGCACTATGTAGTAACAACAGTGTGCCCTCATTAGCAAAAAATAGAAAATGACAAGCAAGAACAAATAACAAAATGGTTGCAATGTGGTATTAATAAAATAACAATAAAATATTATTATAATAAGGGGATAAAGCCATAATATAAATAAAAACTTTCCACAAAATGGATTCTGCTGAATCTTCAAATCAGACAACAGCTGACATTTGTAGTATCTGAATGATACGGAAGTGCTGGACATACTTACCTACCTACCCAGTAAAACTGCTGTATAAAGTATAGATAATAGATAATAGTTAAGATGTAACCTTATGAAGTTCTTGACAGTTATCATTCTGTTTTGTGCTCTTCCTCCCAAGTTTATTTTTTAATAATCAATTTGTAACTTCATTCTGAGTAATAAGGGTTATTATGTGATAGAAACAAAGGGAAAATAGATGACTAGGTAGCCATAAGATCACCTCAATAATGTATCATCAAGGTGAGATTAAAATTCATTAAGAAAAAAAACTATCATTAAATCAACACTTTCTTTGCTCAGAGGACTGTGTAAGTTCTGTTTTAAGATGTATTTAACTGGGAAGAAAACTGCTGTTAAGAATACCAAAGAAGATCATCTGTATAGCATACCTAACTATTGTTTTTAACAGATACTGTATGTCTATGAAGTATATTTACACAATTATCTGTGAATAGTCCAGTATGAAAACTGCATATTGTATCATGGTGTGAAGGATTGCCGGCTTTCTACTCCGGCCCTCACCCCCAGGCCGCCAGGAGGAGCTCTCCCGACAGCATGAACGCAGGGCATCATGGACTCTGTAGTTTATGTGCACAGCCCTGCTGGATACCATGGGGGCCTCCAGGAGTCGCTGTAGGGAGGTTGTCGGACTCTTATGTGCCCTATAACCCGGAGGTGCGTCAAGATCACATGACAGGAAGAAACGACGTGCCTCCGGGGTGAAGAAGAGTTTTTTATATGACCCGGAAGTGTTCCTAGTCACGTGGACAGAGAGGACGAAACACTTCCGGATCAGGACTATAAAAGGACTATGGGAAATCCCAGAGCTGAGCTGGGTGGAAGGGTGGCAACGCGTCTGGGAGTGTGGAGGATTGATTATTGTGTATTGTTGATTATTGAGTATTCTGGAGAGGAGGGTGCTTTGTGCACAATTATTATTATTAATAAATCATTATTTGGACTTTTACCTGGTGTCTGACGTCTAGTCTGAGGGTTCAAGGGGTCACGGAGGCCCCTATCTGTCACTATGGTTTGGAATGCATTTTGTGTCTTCTCTGAAGAGCTATGTACTTCACAGGTTAATTTCTTTCATGTACCAGGAAGGAATACCAGTTCGCTGTTAGATAAGATTACAGATTGTATACATTTTAAATACCAAAATAAGATGCACCCAGGTTGGCTGCCTACATTTTTTGGACTGCAAGGAAAGCAAGTACAAAGGCTTCAGAATCAAATTCACTGAATCAACTGTGATCTACGATGGAATGCCTGAGTGGTAACTAGTGACCCTTTTGCTTTCTTATTAACTATAAAATATTTCAAAATCACTTGTAAGTGGGTCTTACTGGGCTGTGGTTACTTTGTGTGGTGGTATATTCTGTGTAAGCATCAGTTCAGATATTTTAGTGCACACTGGTTTGGACTAATGCTTTGGCCTATACAGTATGTTTTGGTATTTACAGTACACACAGTGCAATATCTGTTAATTAATAACACTTAAATCTATTGTGCATCTTGCAGGTTTATATTGATTGATTAAGTTTACATAGCCCAAAATGTTAAAAAAAGTGAGAAAAGACTTTGATTTTAATTTGGTAATTAAATCAAAACTTCTGATTTCCCAGTCTAAGGTTTAACAGTATATTTAATATTTAGGAAGTTAGTCATAAAAGAAAGCAATTTATTTGTATAGTGATGAGTATTTATAAAGTGTCTGAGTTATATGAGCATTTCATACCACTTGTATCCTCAACTAAAATGGAGAATAGTGGGTCATTAAATGGTCAAGAATCCTGTTATTTCAAAGGTGCTTCATTAATGGGAAAGTGTCTTTCCTGTTTATTTTCCAGAAGTAATAATATTTTAGAAAAAAGTATATGCATTTTACATATTTTGAGGATAACAGACATGTGAATTATGCAACATGAGTTACATGAGAATTTTTTTTCTTCTTCTTGACGTTTTTCACATTATTTTCAGTTGCTCATTGTTGGTTACTATTGGGTCTTGTTCATTCTGAATCTTTATTATGTACTTTTTCCACTAAAACATTTTTTCTTGGCCATCATTACGGACTACGTGGAGTAAGTTACTGTACCTTAAAAAATAACATTTTTGGATGGACTTTTCCTTTAAGACTTGCATAACTGCTGTTGACAGTTCTTAATCTATCTAATGTTGGTGAGAGAGAGTGTGTGTGTGTGTGTGTTTGTCTGTCTGTCTGTGAGTGTGCCCCAACAAAGACTGACTTGTACCTATCATACAATGTTCTTGGATAAGGCTCCTTTCACCATAAAATAGATTAAGTGGGTTTTATCATGAAAAGATGGCTCCCCAAAACATGCATTTTGGCAGCACTAAACTGAATTTGTAAGAAAGAAAGGATAAAATTGAACACAAAGAAGGTGACAGCACAAGCTGGCTATTATAATGAGGACCGCCGGTCTTGACATGACTTGAAACAATGAGCATGAAAATCACAGAAGCCTGGGTTAGTTTCTGACTTGCACTGTGACTGCCAAGGTACAGTAGGTTCTAGCCCACCATGACCCTAAATTGGATTAAATTGGTTTCAGAATGTTATTTTATTTTAGGATAGTGCTTACAATCAGCATCCCTTCTAGGCTTGAATTCTTCTTTGTCCCTGTCAGGATTTGTTGAGATTTCTTTCAATTCTAAAACCTTATTTAGTTGGATCAGCACATGGATCACAATATATGCATACTGTATATAGCAATAGTGCAGTCTAATGAAACATTCATCACTGCACAAAAAGAGCAGGCCACTAGTTTAGGTGATCCTTACCTGTCTTTAAATTCAGTAAGGTCCTCAAATAGTAAATGGATAATTGTTCCTTAAAGAATAATACCAGAGAAGCAAAACTGTCAGGCATGCATTGGACCCTGTTGCAATACTGAAGGAATTCAAAACAAGTTAGATGGCTTTTTTATACTGTATCTGATGCGAAACAAAGCTCTGGCTACTTACAGAGAGGACTACAGCACGTAGGAGAGAAGAAAGAGGAGGCTGGTGGCACTTGTCTTTTAGATGTGTTGAATTTGTCTTTAGTGGTGGATGCCAAGTTACAGAAACACATTTTATGAATTTGTGATATGCTGCATATTTTTGAAATCCCAGCTGATTACTTCACAAGCTGTTATTCCCAGAACAGGCTGTTTAAATTGATTATATTCCTGTTTACAAATTGAATATCTGTTTCTTCAGTCATGCATTTGTTTAATTGACTTGGCATAGGCAGCATGGTCACTCAAGGTTTAGCTCAGCTGATTTATATCTTCAAATTTCTCCATTGCCAACAGGGCCATCATCCATGCAACAAATGCATACACATCACAAAAGAAACAAAAATGGTTTTGTTTTATGTTAATTCTGAAATGTAAGTTCACTTTTAGTTATTATAACATACTGTAGACAGACAACTTTAAATATTTCAGAGAACACCCACACCCAATTTCATGAATAATTCTTTCAGTGTAGGGAACCATATAGGTCATTAAAGAGCAATTTGGAACAATAAACTCATTATTTTTGAAAAGGCATCCACTTGTCAGAACGTCTTTATTAAAACATTCCAAACACTCTTTCTCAATAGAGTGGCACTGGCACAATGCCACTCCAAGCAAGACAACTGGTTAAGCAACAAACTTAGACATGGGAAGAGAGATTTACTTTTTTAATGGACATGACTGTTCAGTCTTTCAGCTTTAGTATGTATCTTTTATTTTTTGACATTCATTTGTATTTTGTTGCTAGATGGCTGTGAATTTGATGACCCACTTTGGAAATCTATAATTTTTATTCAGAATCAGAATCAGATTCTAATTCGTTATGTAGTTTGGAGCTCCATCTTTTATTCATATGATTCAAGTCACAACTCTCTATCTCTGGTGTTTTGTCAACTTTTTACATTTCCACATTGTTGACCTGATAAAAGATAAACAACATCATCATAATCATTATAATAATTAGAATAATACATCGAATAAAAATAGGCTATGAATCAATATGTTATTACCTGTATGGGATGACCCACACCCGAAACCTCAACTGCACCAGACACTGGGTCAAGTTCCAAAAATACCTTTCTTACAAATCAAAAACGTATCCAGAAGATGCCATATCTTCCACTGATACCAATCTAATGGTAATACCGCCACCCGTATTCCCTTTCCTGCTCTCCAGGCAAGTGTTGCCCACCTTTACTCATGACTGACTTGACTTGCTGAGGTGGACAGGCTGTTTTTCAAGTTGTACCATGGGATTACTTCTGGTACAATGGTATTGAATCCTTCAAGCACTTCCAGGTCAGGCAGAACTTCCATGTGACAGGGTATCCTCTTTCCAGCATCCATCTCCATTGGCCCCTGATTAATAATGGGAACAAAAAGAGCCAAAAGCAACATGTAAAAACTAGTGCAATCTGAAAAAAAACTTTAGACATCATCAGTCATGCCTATTGCTGTACAGTCTCACGCTTCATAAAATTTAATTTGGTTATATTCTCTCAGTCTAGACACTTTTCAAGGCTTTGCCTTTTCTTTGCCTTCTCCAGTTTCATCCTAATTGCTCATTCAAGAGAGTGTGTGTGCATGAATGTGACCCATCTACATATGATCCTCACCCTATCCCCTTGGGTGCCACTTGGGTGTGTGTTGGCCCTCTGCCACCCAGAACTGGTAAGAACATGGATGGTTAGATTCTTTCCAGCAGAGATTATCTTGAGTTATCTAGTGAAAGCAATAACAACCAGTCTGGTATCATTCAGTGTCATGATGGCTTTGTATTGTGAATGTAGTTTCACTTTTGACTCTCAGTTGACTTTGCACAATAATAGCTAAGCCTAGTTGCGCAAACATGCTTGTTAGTTTCATTTTTGGTATTTTTTACTAAGGAGAATAAACAGATTTAATGAGCTTATGCTTACATGATAATGCTGCAGCTTGGAATACAACTCTTTGGGTTATTAATTACACTTGGTATAGCTTTGTTCAAAAAAGATCAAATCATGCTGTTTAGTCAGTCAGTCATTATCCAACTCGCTATATCCTAACACAGGGTCACGGGGGTCTGCTGGAGCCTATCCCAGCCAGCACAGGGTGCAAGGAAGGAACAAATCCCCAGGCAGGGCGCCAGCCCACCACAGGGCACACACACATCCACATACCAGGCACACACTTGGGACAATTTAGAATCGCCAATGCACCTAATCTGCAGGTGGGAGGAAACCGGAGCACCCGGAGGAAACCCATGCAGACACGCAAACTCCACGCAGGAAGCGAACCCGGGTCCCCAGGTCTCCCAACTGTGAGGCTGTAGTGCTACCACAGCGCCAACCTCATGCTCTTTAATAATTTTTAAATATGTTAATGAAAACTTAGTATAACCAGTCTGAGTTTCATTTTCAATTATATTTTACACTAGTAATCCGAAACACACCAGATCAACAACAGATTTCATTATTATCATGGTTACTACTTTGTGCTCTTTGATTCTCCACGATCCTACATGGTCAGAAAACTGGTGGCTACTTTACAGCCTGCTTTGTGGTGTAAAAGTGTCCAGGAAAGGCACTTAAACCTCTGTGGTTTTTTCATATGGGTGGAGAAGTTAATAGTGAAATCGCTTAAACTATTAGCCTTGATTTAATCAAATGTCCTGCAAAACATATCTATTCACCATTCACTCAGCATAGTTAATCTCAAATATAAAGCAACAATATCTTAAAACTAGCTGAGGCTAGCTACTTCATCTTCAATACCTCATCAGGGACTACAAATTTCTCCGCTCACAAAGTGTCCCTGCCGGGATCTATCTGTCTTCTTACTGCTTCCCTTGAAAGGGCTACACTTCAGAATACCCTAGCAAAAGCCAGGAACCACTACTTCTGTCAGACTTTTGTATCCTGATGGCTTCCCATAAAAGGGTTACACAGTCTAATAGAAGCCAATGGCTTATCGCTACTACTGGCAGTATGCAATTTAACTGGACACATTTTGTTCATTAACAATTATTGGTTACTGCTATATGTCAGTAAACAACAGGATACTTCAGCAAAGCCATACTCAAACCATTTCAATCTTTACTTTTGTTTATTTGAAGGTGCAAATGTTAGATATGAAAACATACAACCTGAAGGATTCAAACCAGGGTCATATAGCACATTTCACATCAGGTGGCTGTAACTTTGGTTGTTGCAGTCTTTGTTTTCTTAAACCAGGTGTGATATTTGGGAGTGGAAGGGTCTGATCAAATGGCTTCCCTTCAGCACTTGTCTCTGTCTCTCTCTTTCTAATTTTTATTTTAAAATCATTTCAATTTATAGAGTCTTGATGACTTCCTTAAGTAAGATAGATAGATAGATAGATAGATAGATAGATAGATAGATAGATAGATAGATAGATAGATAGATAGATAGATAGATAGATACTTTAGATATGGCATCAGTTAAAAATTTCAGAAAGGTGATAAGTTCTCATGGTCTGGTTAATTGTTAATTAAGTTACTTTTGGCAAGTCTTGTAGCATGTTACTGTTACAGTCCCAAGCCTCCATTTCACTCGTATTCTTACAAGCAGATACACACTGGTCAGTGTATTTAAGCGTAAAAATATACATTCTAATCAACAATTACACTCTTTTAACAATTTTTTACTTAATTTCCAAGATTGAAAGTAAATATTATGAACTGTATTAAGTATTCTGTAAAAGTGCAATTTTCCTACAGCATTACACAGCCTCATACTGATAAAAAAGAAGAAAGACCAAAAGATTAAGCAACATAGTAAATTCATCATGTACAGTGCATCCAGAAAGTATTCAGAGCGCATCACTTTTTCCACCTTTTGTTATATTACAGCCTTATTCCAAAATGGATTAAATTCATTTTTTTCCTCAGAATTCTACACACAACACCCCATAATGACAACGTGAAAAAAGTTTACTTGAGGTTTTTGCAAATTTATTAAAAATAAAAAAACTGAGAAATCCCATGTACATAAGTATTCACAGCCTTTGCTCAATACTTTGTCGATGCACCTTTGGCAGCAATTACAGCCTCAAGTCTTGTTGAATATGATGCCACAAGCTTGGCACACCTATCCTTGGCCAGTTTCGCCCATTCCTCTTTGCAGCACCTCTCAAGCTCCATCAGGTTGGATGGGAAGTGTCGGTGCACAGCCATTTTAAGATCTCTCCAGAGATGTTCAATTGGATTCAAGTCTGGGCTCTGGCTGGGCCACTCAAGGACATTCACAGAGGTGTCCTGAAGCCACTCCTTTGATATCTTGGCTGTGTGCTTAGGGTCGTTGTCCTGCTGAAAGATGAACCGTCGCCCCAGTCTGAGGTCAACAGCGCTCTGGAGCAGGTTTTCATCCAGGATGTCTCTGTACATTTCTGCAGTCATCTTTCCCTTTATCCTGACTAGTCTCCCAGTCCCTGCCGCTGAAAAACATCCCCACAGCATGATGCTGCCACCACCATGCTTCACTGTAGGGATGGTGCCAGGTTTCCTCCAAACGTGACACCTGGCATTCACACCAAAGAGTTCAATCTTTGTCTCATCAGACCAGATAATTTTCCTTCTCATGGTCTGAGAGTCCTTCAGGTGCCTTTTGGCAAACTCCAGGTGGGCTGCCATGTGCCTTTTACTAAGGAGTGGCTTCCGTCTGGCCACTCTACCATACAGGCCTGAATGGTGGATTGCTGCAGAGATGGTTGTCCTCCTGGAAGGTTCTTCTCTCTCCACAGAGGACCTCTGGAGCTCTGACAGAGTGACCATCGGGTTCTTGGTCACCTCCCTGACTAAGGCCCTTCTCCCCCGATCGCTCAGTTTAGATGGCCAGCCAGCTCTAGGAAGAGTCCTGGTGGTTTTGAACTTCTTCCACTTACGGATGATGGAGGCCACTGTGCTCATTGGGACCTTCAAAGCAGCAGAAATTTTTTTGTAACCTTCCCCAGATTTGTGCCTCGAGACAATCCTGTCTTGGAGGTCTACAGACAATTCCTTTAACTTCATGCTTGGTTTGTGCTCTGAAATGAACTGTCAACTGTGGGACCTTACATAGACAGGTGTGTGCCTTTCCAAATCATGTCCACTCAACTGAATTTCCCACAGGTGGACTCCAATTAAGCTGCAGAAACATCTCAAGGATGATCAGGGGAAACAGGATGCACCTGATCTCAATTTCGAGTTTCACGGCAAAGGTTGTGAATACTTATGTAGATGTGCTTTCTCAATTTTTTTATTTTTAATAAATTTGCAAAAACCTCAAGTAAACTTTTTTCATGTTGTCATTATGGGGTGTTGTGTGTAGAATTCTGAGGAAAAAAATGAATTTAATCCATTTTGGAATAAGGCTGTAACATAACAAAATGTGGAAAAGTGATGTGCTGTGAATACTTTCCGGATGCACTGTACATAACAATGCCAGGATTTTTTTTAACTGATTACATTTATGAGATGTAGGAAGAAACATGTTTCATATCTTAATACTTTCATGGCTAAAGGATTGAGGTTCAAAAGCTGCATGATATATCCATCTCAAAGGGGGCAAAACTGCTCCTGGTGGACATGGAAAGTTATACATTTAAAAGCTTGTGTATTTGTCTGCTGTGATCATTTAATACTGCAGATATAACACCGACTCAGATATCGGAGAAAAGTCTGTCACTTCATTACAGCGTAATTGTTAAGAAATACAAAAAAAGGTAATATTCTTGATTATTCTCAAGCATTATGATAAAAATATAAACACAAAATACAGTATTTGCATTAGTTGAATTATTATATTCACCTGATTGGTTTAGCTATGATCAAGTGTAGCTAGGTGAATTTTATTAATATTCCCATGCATACACAAGTATAAAGTAAAATGTAAGTTATTCATTCACTGTTTTTAACAGTATAATGTATATTTAAAACTTGAACACTACTACAGCAAAAATGCAAAACTATCAAGAGGAATATTAAATATATCGAGTACAATACATTCAGAGTTTACAAAGTAATCAATGAAACACATGTTGGATGGTTACTTTACACATTTGCATAAGAGTTAGAAACTACTTTAAATGTGCAACGTGTGCAAGTTAGAGCAAAAGTGTCACTGATAATATCATTTTGTAAATGCCATAGAGTACATTTAGATGAAATACCTTTTATATGAATGAAAGGAGTGATGGGTTGTTCCAGAGAAGACACAGGATATGAATTCTAGTAAATGAGCTTCTACAGTAAAACAAATAATTCTCTGGGATTTGGAAATCTGCTTTTGGAAAGTCTTAGCTGTTTCACAGGTCTTTATAAAGTTCTCTAAGTTCTCCAAGTTCTCTAAGTGGTACAAACATAATTTCTTAACAATAATAATGAATTTATTAAGCACAGGTATGATCACCAGCCTGAAAAGATCATCGAGATGGAGAACACCGCCATTATGTACGATATGGCTGTAAATGCCAAACGTACCATTGGACCCAATTGACATCATTCCCCATGACAGAAGCAAGAGGCGATGTCTGCTCATTGATATGACTGTTCCAGATGGTGCAAATGTCTCAGTCAAAGTGGTAGAAAATATGAACACAACACAAAAACTTGCGTGCTTCCAGTCATGGTTGGAGCACTTGGAATTATTCAAACAGGTCTCCAAAAATATTTTGAAGAACTTCTAGTTAAAGCCCAAGTGCAGAAGATCGACCGCCTTAGAACTGCCCGCATACTTCATAAAGTCCTGACCATCTGGCAATAAGACCTATAGATCCCAGTGGGTTCCTGGTAAAAGGCAACCAGCACAAACCGAGAAAAAATAATAGTAATGATACATTATGTGTAAAACTCCTTTCTCATTTTCAAGGTGCAACCTTGGGATTTTGAGATTCAAAGATTTGCATCTGAACCTTAGAATATAAAAAATATTCTGAAACAGAGACATGCATTCCAGACAAGAATTACAAATATTAAGAATAAACATCGTATTTACAATCCAGGATAGAAGTTGAGTCTCTGGATGGCTTTCCTATCTGACATGAATCAAAGCTCTCTACTTACAGAGAGAACTCCAGAATAAAAGTACGAAGAAAGAGGAGGTTGGTGGCACTTGTCCTTTAGATGTGTTGAATTTGTCTTTAGAAACCAACTTTTGCAATTCAGTTTAATGTAAGACAGACATTTAAATGAAGCTTACAATTCCAGGATACATTTAGAGTTTGGTAACATCCATACAACTTGTGCTAAATTAAGTGACCAAGATAATGCTACTAGGATGTTGACAGAAGGAATCCTTGAGAAGTTCTTTTGAGAAGTGTACTTTTAGCCATAATCCTAGAAGATATAAAAAAAAAAATATGGGTATGTCTGGCAAGGGTGGCACGAGTCAAGATTGGGATGGGACTTAAAGTAGAAAAAAAAAGTACTTGGCAAAATTTACAAGAAAATCTTAAAGGCGGGAACTACATAAGTCAACCTAATTCGTTTGAGCAGAAGAGAGAAACAAGACCATGGGGACAGTGGTGTAAACTCAGGGGAGGTGCACAGGCCCGGTCTTAGGTATTATGGGGCCCTAGGCGAAAGGGGGGTCCAGGGGCCCCCTGAAGGGGGCAGAGCCCCCCTGGAAGCTCTGTGAAATGCGTGAAAATTAGACCAAGGAGTCGATCCGGGGCCCCCCGGACGCCGGGGCCCTAGGCGGTCGCCTACTTCGCCTATGCCTAAGGCCGGGCCTGATTGGGACAAATAATGCTGTAGTATATTTAAGTATATATGACAATTGCTCACTCGGACAATTTGTTTTGGGGGCCCCCAAGAAGGCGGGGGCCCTAAGCTATAGCTTGTGTAGCTTATACGTAAATCCTGCACTGGAGGTGCATGAAAGAATGGAAATAAGAATTGCTTTTTTATGCATAGAGTGAAAACAGATGTTTCATATTACTTAACTAGAAATTAAATCTTTGTTTCCCTTTACTAAACATTTTTGTGATGTAATAAATCCTACACACTAATACTCTAGGATCGAAATGAAATAAGATTTATTTAGTGTTCTTATAACACATACTTTGTGTTTGATGTCTTATTTCCCAATGAAAAATACAGCACTGGACTGAACTGGTTTGAGGCATCTGGTTAGATGTGTTCTTATAAAGGCACCGACCGCACTATTAACGTTAGAAGAAAACCTTTAAATGTCAGTCTTCTATTTACATAGCATTATCAGATTATTGATCATGTTTAAATATACTGTATTCCATGTATTATTCAGTGAGCAACTGCTCTTTATAATTTAAACAGAATCATTTTACATTTTCACTTGTATATATTAGAATCTAATTCTTCAATTTGATAGAAGGAAAACATCAAAGACTGGAAATATAAACATGAATAAAGGATACTAAATAAAATATTACATGTAATAGTTAATTATCTTACTGAACACATCTGTGTACAGTATATGTAAACAAAACATTTTTTTCCATTTTTTGGAATGAAGTAAATGTGGCATTTTAATCTTGACATGCCTGATAGCTTCCTGTTTCTTCCCTAACTTCAGGGAGGGAGTGCCAGTCCTCTGTAGAACAGGATTATGGGCAGCCTAAATTATAAATAGCAGCATTATACACGCACACCTCTGACTGCCTTTCTGCTCTGTTAGAGGGACTACAAGGAAAACAGACACAATGGATCAACAACCAAATAATGTGAACCAAATTCGTGTCAAGATGGAACAACTTTGTGGTAATTAATAAGGTTTTTAAAATACTTTTATTTCATTGGTTCCAGGGTCAGGATTTAATTATTTTAAAAGTTTTGTATATGTTCTTATTAGCTAAATGTACTTTATGGTATGAATTGTGTAAGCACTGACTGAGTTATGAACACATTACCTTTGGAAAATCGTTTTATCCCATTAAATATACAGCATTCAGTGTGCGCTTCTACCAGTGCTTATGCTTGAATGTAACATAACTGAATTCAGGGTAAGGCAAGGTGTATAATATTTTACATTCAGTTTTAGAGAATTGGTACTAGATTGACTAATGGAATTGTGAATGCATGCTTATTAGCACATGCCAGTATTTCAATGTACTCTGTACACATGACAACAAGATCCTAAAGCCTTTAAAACAATAACTTCTCAGTGAGACACTATACAAGTGTATTGCTATTGGTATAAAGGAGCTACATTTACATTTCATGACACACTTCGACTGAATAATTTGTTGGCTGAATGTCTTCAGTGTTTGTGTGTCAGAGAAAGGATGTGCAGCATTGTTGTTAATGGCATTCGTTTTTGTCTTCATTCTCTCTGAGGGTCCAGAGTGTGCCCCATAACTGAGCCTGCACTTTTAATGTTTCAGTGATATTACCATCCCAGCACAACACAACATAGAGACTCCTCTCCTCTGTGTCATCCTTTTAATCAATACTCCCCAAAAGTGAAGAATCATCTGAGAGTTTATGCAAGTTTTAAAAGTTTTATTACTGTACTTTTATGTTTTTAATTTTTTTCTCTCTGTTAAAATCATAATTTTTAAATAAAAATGTAGGAAATATGCTGCTGAAGAATACTAATGAAATGTCTGATAGGTGAGAGCAGTTCATTTAATGCATGTTATCACATTATACTTTACGCAATATATTTACAGGTTTTAGAAGAAATGGCTTGTTTCATAAACTTGCTGCAGCTACATAATTGAAAACACATGGAACCAATAACCAAAGTAGGGCAATTGAAAGTGGCGCTATGTGAATCTGCAAATCTCAACTCAATGACATTTCAAAAACTTTAGGTGAATAGGAGTTTTCAGACGTTTTTTGGATTTGTGACATTCTTAATAAATGAGCCATAACTTGTTTGTATTGCCTTTCAAGAATTTAATGACTGTAATAAAAGTTAAGATTATTAGTTATCTGGGTGAAGTCAATAGACTGAAAATAATATTAAAGTATAGACAAGACATTCATTTGTGCTTGTTGTCATTGAATGTATTTTTTTTCCAAAAATAGGGATGTGCACATCGGTGCATTTAATTGTACCAAGTATGCAGCATGTCACATTTTAAAAAAATACACTGCACTTGTTTGTGATGATGTGAAAAAGAGGCATAAACAGAATTGATTTTATTGGTGTGTGAAGGATTACATGCATCATTCAGCTGTGGAATAGACCACAGGTAAACATGGAGGTGTGAACAAAGCAATAGGGAACAATAGACGTTTCTTTCCAACCCCCCAAAAATCTTTTAAACCCCTAAAATACTCTTTTTAGAAGAAACCGCCTATTTTTGTGTCAGTTTCATGAAACTATCGGTGAAACAAAACTAAGCTGTTTTACTCATTACTATTCATGAAACAATACATTGTTATTTGAGGCAGAGATTCATGCAGAAGTGTGCATTTGTGTTTTTGTCACTTTTTTTGCTCACTACACAGTGTAACGGACAGCCGGGATTTGTACCCAGCATGGACGCCTCTGTAATGGAAGGACCAGGGGAAGGAGCTTGCATGGGCAATACCTCCCCAGGGATGACACAGGGCAGCCCCCGTAGCTTGCTACAGCACCCCGGGTTTGGAGCATGGAAACTCAACCCTGCTGGGGCCTGTGGCCACTGCCAGGGGACTCATGGAGAATGGCGGCCAGAAGGAGATTGTGGAACACCTGGAGCACTTCTGGGTGCTCTATAAAAGGGGCCACCTCACTCCATTCAGGGAGTCAGAGTTGGGAAGTGGAGGGCAAAGCTTGCGGGAGGAGGATTAGAGGTGCTCAAGAGACAGAAGAGAGGGACAAGAAGACGAAAGGGACTGTGTATTTGTGCTTGTTGGTACTGTGTTGCATAAGGTGGGAAACGAAACAAAACTGCTTCCCTCACTTAATAAACACGTGTTGTGTGCTGGACTTGGACTCTGTGTCTATTGCGTCCAGGGTTTGGGGAGCTGTATGCCACCTAGTGCCCACAACAGTCACTTATAGGTTGAAGTTTAGGCTGTTAGTGCCAGGAGCAACACAGGATGCAACCTTGGACGAGATACCACACTGCCAATTTCTAATTATCAGTTTACATGGAGAAAACTAAGATTAACACATTGAGAAAGTGAAAATTCTAACAGCTGTGAACTAAATTCAGGTCCGTACAACTGTGAAGGAATGTCATGAACTTCTGTGCCACTGTGCTACATCTATGTAATAGCAGTTTTCAGCTAATGCTTCATGAATGCTAGAAGCTTCTTTAATAAAAGAAACTGCAAGTGACCTTTGCCACAGACCCTGCAATTAACTGGCAAATATAATTAATTATTAAATTTTGTGACTAGAAGCTGGCATTTTAGGCTTTTAACATTACCCTTTCAAATATGGAGCAACCTATGTTAAATTAGTTAAGGTTTCAATGTAGAATGAATGAAGAAGTATACTAGTAACTAAAAAAGAGTGAAATTACAGCATGTTCATAATTGTAGGTAGGGCCTTATTTGTTCCCATGGGGCAATTTGTTTTTTTATAGAAGTTCACTAAATATAATATGTCTGAACACACACCGAAATGACTGAAACTAAATTAATAAAAAATGTCTGATTTGGTAGTTAGAGTCACAGTGAGGCAGTATGCAGGCATATTGCTGTTGGTATGAAGGAGCCCGTTACATTTCTTGACACAACTCTGATGAATAATTTATTGGCTGAATGTCCTCAATGTCAGTGTGTCATAGAGAGGATGTGCAGCATTGTTCATAATGGCACTCTTTTTTTTCATTCTCTGCTTTGCTACTACCTCCAGAAAGTCCAGAATGCATCCATAACTGATCCTGCCTTTTTAATCATTTCGTTGATCTTTTGAAGTGATTTTACCAGCTGAGCACACCATACCACAGAAAATTACACTGATCATCACAGAGTTGTAGAAGATGTGAAGAGTGTCACTTAAGAAAAAAGAGCTGGCTCTGCCCTTTCTTATATAGTTCCTCTGTGTTACAAGATCAGTCCAACCTGCCACCGATGTGGACTCCCATGTAGTTGTAGCAGTGCACCACCTCTACATCTACTCCCTGAATAGTGAGTGGACATAGAGCATCATTGGTGTGGTGAAAGTCAATAATCACTTACTTGGTTTTGCTGAGATTGAGCTGCAGACAACTTTCAAAGTTCTCCACCTCCTATACTTTGTCTCATTCCCCTATTTAGTACACCCCATTAGTAGCAATCATTAAAGAATTTCTGTAAGTGACATACCTGCTTAGGTATGGTAGACCTAACATTAAGTTTCTGTTGCTTCTGGAACAGCATCCAGATTGTTGGTGCAGGAAAGGCATTCATTTTCATTCAACCAGTTGGCTTTAGAGTAAGCCTGTGTCATGTGTACCATATTCAGTCTTCCAGATACCAGGAATTAAACATTTTTAGTCATATTTACTTGTATTTTATGACTGTACTGACTGCAGTGGAGATGGTAAGAAGTAGGAATACAGGACCAAGAAAACAACAATAGAGAAACATAGTTGACAAAACCAAAGCCTGGACCAGGAGTTGTGCTGCATATTCCGTCAAATACGGTCTGATCTTGTGAATGTGCAAGACAGAGACAGTAGTAGCATAGTTCCTGAAGGACAGTTTGTCATCAGTTAAAGCCCCAAGGTTGCATAGTGAATTGGTGTTAGCGATAATGAGCCAACCTGAAGAGAGACAAATGAGCTAGAATAACAAGAAGGTCTGTCTTTGCCACATTGAGCTGGAAATGGTGTTCCTTCATCCAGGCTGCAATATCAGTGGGACATGCAGAGATTTTAGTTGATACCATGTGGTCTTCTGGAGGGAACAACAGATGCAGCTGTGTATCAATAGAAAAAAACATGGGGGCTCAATGATAGGGCCTAGTGAGGAGGTGAATAGAAAGAGAACAGGAGAACGGCCAGCATTGACCCTGGGGCACACTGATGATTACCCAGTACACCCTTGATATAATTTTTTCTAACTTAAACTTGGCTCAATTATTAGTAATTTAAAAGTGATCATCCTATTGATTTTAATGATTTTCTTAGTAGATTTTGACCTGTAAAGAAAATTTGTGCCCCAAAGTGTCAGTCCATTCATTTATTTACTGAACTTGCGTAATCATGTTTAAAGTTTGTGGGAGAGTCCTAAGAAGAGCATTTGTTCCATATACCGTAATAATAATTAAACATTTATTTGTGGAATATTATTTCTGATTATTGATTAATATAGTTTAGGGAGACATGTTTAACACACAAAGTATTTAAAAAGGTGAATATTCTAGAAACAAATAAACTGTAAGTAATAAATTAATAATTACTTTTTCTGTTTCATTTTTAAATGTTACCAAATTGAAAAATTGGTAGTTAGCAAAGCAAAGATAGTTAATATAATAAATATCACCTTTCAAGTATCTGTTTTTATCCTTAAAGATGTTGAAAACTAAACACACCTTCAATTTAACAGTATTAAAATGCGTGCAATTTTTATTCTTTAGAGCAAGATGACACATCTCTACTACAAAAAAAATTGCCAGAATTGAGAATAGTTCTGGGAGGGAAAACTGGAGTTGGGAAGAGTGCTACAGGAAACACTATCCTGGGGAAGATGGCATTTGATTCCAAACCCTGTTCGGTATCTGTAACAACAAAGTGCCAAAAAGAGAAAGCAGTGTCACATGGGAAGCTGGTCTATGTAGTCGACACTCCTGGTTTATTTGACACAAAGATCCCTCAAAACCAAATCAGGAATGAAATTGGAAGATGCTTCTCACTCTCAGCCCCAGGTCCTCATGCATTCCTCATTGTGGTTCCTGTGGGACGATTCACTCAGGAGGAAAGGGAAGCAGTAAAAATAGTTAAGGACATATTTGGTAAAAAAGCCAAGAACTACACTATGATTATCTTCACTCGTGGTGATGACCTAGAAGGTAAACAAATTAAACAGTTCCTTCAGGATGCCGATAAAGAACTTACAAATTTGATTCAGAAATGTAATTTCCGTTATCACCTTTTGAACAATAAGAACATGCATGATCAGAAACAGGTTGTGGAACTTTTCGAGAAAATTGATGACATGGTGCAGAAAAATGGAGGATGTTGTTACACAAGTGACAACTATCGGCGAGCAGAGAAATGTATAACTGAAAAACAAAATGAGATTATGAACAGTGAAAATGGGGAATTCCAAACTGAGAAGCAAAGCCTAAAGACAAAATTCCTACAGGCGGTGGATGAATTTAAAAAAAATCTGGAAAAGCTGGCCAACAAAAGAAAGGAAGAAAAGGAACAAAAAGAGAAATTTCTTAATGAGATGAGGGAAAAGCTGAGTCAAGTACAGGATTCAGACCAACGAGTTCGACTAGTAGAGGCCATGGATAAAGTGCGCAAAGAGCTAGAAAACCTGAAAACAAGTGAAGAGCAGCAAAGACGGGAGCAAGTGAAGCAAATGAAAATGATGGAAGTGGAGCATCAGAAGAAGGAAAATGCTGCACATCGCTTATACAAAGAGAAGGCAAGAGAAGCAGCAGAATATGACAATCAATTTATACATCAATTTGAAAAGGGAGAGCATGCGGAATCTAGCGGCGTTCTTCAAGGAATGGCAACCGCTTTAGCAAGAGCTGCAAACCAGACCTGTAGCACCCAATAAAAAAGATCAAAATGAACAATCCACTGACCAAGAATAGGAGCAGCATCATGTGTCACAATGTTTGTGTTAGTTTTTGGGATGAACAGAAATTTATGTATTTTAAGGTTTAATGTAGTTTAAAGGTTTTTTTTATTTGAAACTCTTGTCAAGGTGTAGAAATGTGTTTATCTTTAGTGTAGAAATGAGTTTTTAAGCATTATTATTTCTTTATAGGTTTAAAGGGTCGTTACTATAACGTGTACAGAGTTCATCAAAATTTGTAGTGGCAATGCATAAGAGCAGAAGAGGTTTGACCAGCCAGAGCAGACCATTTAGTTGATGCTTCTACACAGAAGGGAAACTATTATATGAAGAATATATTTAGGGCGGAGTGGTGGCTCTGAGGCTAAGGATCTGTGCTGGTATCCAGAAGGTTGCCGGTTCAAATCCCCATCACTGCCGAAAGAGATCCTACTGTGTTGGGCCCTTGAGCAAGACCTGTAATTGCTCCACGGTTGCTGTACAATGGCTGACCCTGCGCTCTGACCCCAAGGGGTATGCGAAAACTAACAAATTCCTAATACAAGAAATTGTATAAGGTGAAATAAACAACAAAAAAAATATACAAAATTTCTTTTTCCAAATTAGCATTTATCCAAGTGCAGTGAAATATTTCACAATAGTTAATGCATGTAGTATGTACATAAATAAGATATTCTTAGCTAAAATTGTATATGTAAACAATTATTAGTGATGAGTAAACTTTGCTGAATTCGCTTAGCCTCAAGTTTGGTGAAATTGCAGAAATGTTTGGAAAAATTTGGCAAATTCAGAAAAATGCTCTGAAGTCAAAGGAAAGGAGTAACTGAATGAGTCTTATGTGGATTGTAATGGTGTAAGTGTACTTGACAGCTTAGGAAGTGTCTCCCAACTATGCTGGACTGATTACTGTGGGCAAAAATCTGACCTGAGCTGTGAGGCATCCATGCTAACCACTGCGCTGTCATGCCTCCCTGAGATAAAATTTATAGAATGAAATATCAGAATACAGTGGATTTGCGAGCATAATTTGTTCCGGAAACATGCTCGTAGTCCAAAGCACTCATATATCAAAGTGAATTTCCCCATAAGAAATAATGGAAACTCAGATGATTCGTTCCACATCACAAAACTATTCATATAAAAATGATTAATACAAAATATAAAGTAAAAATACATAAAGCAAATTAACTTGCACTTTACCTTTGAAAAGAACCATGGCTGGTGTGAGTGAGTTTCTAAACTCTTGTGGGATTGCACCCAACGGGGCGACACGTGGAAGAGTGTCCCAAAGCAATCGCAGTCTCCCAGCGGTGTAGCAGTTCTCCGTAAAAGCAAATCCGAAAAGATCGCAGACATGCTATAAGCGCCTGCCGTCAATGGGTGATATAAGAAACAAGGAACATTATAAATGTGCAGGGCCCTGCCTGACTGCTGTGTCTGTGTATAAATAACCGCGCTGTTGCTGTTTCAAGCTGAATAAAGCTGGTGTTGCTAAAGTACTGAGACTCAGCTTCGTGTTTTAGGGTGCAAGACGGGGACTCGCACGCACGCACGCGAGCACACACACACACACGAGCGCGCACGCACACAGTCACAATGCTAATGCTGTAGTAAACACTATACGTTCGTACGGATGTTGACTATATGAGTGAGGCACGCCGACTCAGACGGAGAATAAGATACAATTGCCCACAATCCCGCAGCGAGATAGAGAGAAGAACCATCAGCTCAGTTGTGATCACATGACGTTCAGCAGACAAAGCGTATACAGTACATACTACTCGTACTGCAAGACCTCGCTCGTTTATCAAGTGAAAATTTAATACAAATTTTTGCTCGTCTTGCAAAACACTCGTAAACCAAGTTACTCGCAAACCGAGGTTCCACTGTATAGCATTTCTTGCTGACGGTGGCAGATTGGAAGGATGAGTTAACTAAGGCTTGCTCCCGACAAATTCAATAGCAGTTACTCACTTCTCTTGAATCAATTTGAATTGTCTGATGCTTTTGCGCATTCACTGCTGCTTCTACCAAAAAAACACTACACTAAAACACATGGATTCTTCTACTGCACAGCACTCTGGGTAATATTATTGAAGGGGTAGGCTCACATACTACATAAAGGTCACATACAAGTCCATACCAAAAGACATGTTTCCTGTTGCCTTCTTTGTGTGTGTAAAAATTCTCAAAGAGAAATGTATGATCTTTATTTTGAGGGATAAAACATGAATATTGTGTAAAGGATGATGAAGTTATTGCCTTTTCAAATGAAAATAGCAGAAACAGCCAAAAAAGAGACTGACTTTAAAGGGTTCTTTGTAATAATTAGATTCAATTAGATTAGATAAACTTTAGCAATCTCATAGGGAAATTCAGAAGCATAAAGCAGCAGAGACATACAAAACAAGAATACAGACTCAGAGGACAAATAATACAGCCAATCAATCAATCAATCAATCAATTAAGCAATAAAAGAGAACATCGAGTGGAAGCACTGAATTGCCTGATAGCAGTGGGCAGAATTGACCCCCAGAGGTACCTCTTAGCACAATGTGGTGGAATGAGCCTGTGTTTGCAGAAAGAGAGCGCCTCCTGGAGGGGACGGAGGGGATTTTCATGACAGCATCTATGATTGACTTAATTTAGGGACATAGAAACTGGCTGAGCAGTACACCAGAAAATCCCCAAAGGAAATACAATCTGAAAGACAGGTCCTGTTTCTTCTAAAGTTCTTGTCAATTAAACTTTAACTAGTATAAAAAATACAAAGACATGCCTTATAGAAAATTTGCTTAAATTCATGCCTTTTCCAGAACAAATATTGAAGGGGGAAAACTCAGCTCTCCCTGAAATCAAACTTTAACTGCATAATTGTTGCAATATAATTCTTAAATAATTGCTGCAAACACAATTTTAGATTTTTATTGTATATATCAATTACATATTCCTGTTGCAGTGCAAGCGGCTCTGTGTGCAGCAATACTTTTTGGAAAGCAAGTAAATTGCCCCTGGGGACAAACTAAGTTCTATCTATGTAAATGAACACAGAATAATACAATGATGGTGCAGCAGTACCACTCAGTCGTAATGGTATCTGCAGTCAAAAAAGAAGAAGACAGGTGGGAATGTTTGAATGGTGTAGGTACTCCCTTTAGCATTTCATGGGTGAAGGTCTCAGGAAAGTGGCTACTAAAATGGGGATGGGGTTTCTGGTAGTGAGTGCATTGGGAAATTATTTCTGCATATAAATATGAAAAGCAGGACGGTTTATGTTATGATTATGTTTAGTTTAACATTTTTATCTCATTTTGTAAAGAGATTTCTGAATTGAAAATAAAAGTTAGGGTTGCTGAATTATTCCCACTGCTACTTTTTTGATTTGGGCTTATTTTCAACAAGTTTGCGATTAGAGTTAGGATTTAAAATTGTTTCTTTCTTGATTCCTTCTTTATTTTTGTGGGCTCCTCCATTTTCTGATGAAATGGCTGCCATGTTACTGCAGAATTACTAAAGCAGTTTCTGACACACAATGTCATCATTGCAACAGCCTCAAAGGTCAACCCCAGATGTTTTGGGTCGTTGTTGGACAGCAACAGTACACGTTGTGTGTACATTTTGTTTTTGTTGATTTACTGGTATAACGACTATATTGAGTGAACTTCGAATACAGTTTAGGGTTTTGTTTTTGGCTTGGTGTAAAGATTGATTATGATTTATGATTATGAATTTGGTTTATTTATTAACACACATTTGCTTGTCTGGTCTCATTATATAACATTTGCTTCACATAATACTTTAAAGTCAAATTGGCTTTTGAATATTTGGCTCATCAACCAACCCCCCACACAAATTAGGAAATTTGGATTTGCAAATGTCAGTATCAGTGTATGATGCCTGATACTTCATAAATAAAAGAAAATGCTGAGTACAGCCCTGTATAAGACAATGGATAGGCAAGCACAAATATGGTGGTACATGTGGTGGAATATACAATAAATTAAGAATTTTAAAGAAAGCACCATATGACTAAGTATGGGGAATAAAATTAAAATACTGAGATGAATAGACCTCTTTGTTGACATTAATTAATTGTAACAAATCACGTCATTTTGTTTTGTAGCCTCCTTCACGTTATATTTAAACATAAATAGTGTTGCATTTTTTGGATTGAAAAAATTATGTATTTATTAAATGTCATCTTTCTAGTGTAAAATATGGAAAACACTAAATGTACAGAGTCAGAAGTGTAGAAAGTATATTAATGAAACAAATCATAATAATGAATAATAATATTAATAAAAATAATGCCAATATCTTGAAGCACAGTGAAATATATAATCCAGCGTCACAGTCTGGACAATAGTAGTGTAATTCCTTGCAGATATTCTTTTCAAACTGATCAGCTTTGAGACAGCAAACTACACAATTTCAATTGATACGAACGTCGCATTCGGATTCATCAGTTTCACTGTCTGTTTCCATTCCACTTCCTGAAGTCAGATTCTCTTTGTCATCACTGCTTATATCACTATCAAGAGCGCGCAACACCTGGGCTACTGAAAAACTTTTCTTACAAGACCCCATTATGAGACTAGAAGAAGATGAGTCTGCACCATTGCCTGTCTCTTACACTAGACATGCCTGTATCATTTTCTGAGCAATGCTCGGCACTAACGCTGCTGCCATTTTTACAGCCCGAGTAATCCTCAGGTCTAACACTCATGCAAGACACGTCTATAAAGTTGCCTGAGTGATGCTCAGGACTAACGCTTTTTGCACTGTTTTTACAGCCCAAGTGATGCTCAGGTCTAACACTAAGGAGGTTAATATCAGCTTTTTGTCATGTCTCAGCCAGGGTTCCTCAAATTCATGTTTCATGTCTCTTGTGTTTGTTTTTGATCCTTTTAATGTCAACTATGTGCATCATTCTTTATTTTTGTTTTTAATATGGCAGCATTTCCCAACCTGTAGATATTGCAGGAGTGCCACAGCTGACCTCAGACGAAACTGCACCCCTACCCACTCCTCTGACAACCGTACTTTCACAGCTGCAGAATCGCAGGTGGATCATGGCCAATTTTGGACCACCTCCACAACCTTTGCTTGACAATTGTGCTTGATTCACCAAGAAGGAAAAGTATTAATGACTGCCCTTGATTCATCTAACGCTCTGACGCTCTGGTGATCACGTGGGCCTCCTTCCATCCCGTTTGATGATCGTGCTCGATACACCAAAGGGGAGATTGGGTCATGCTAAATTCACAGGAATGGTGGGTCACGAACACAATGGTATGTGAAAAACTGAGTTAGGACATCAACAAAGGTTGGGAAACACTATTTTATATAAGCTGCCTTTGTTATGGTTTGTGTGTTTTGTGGGTGGTCCTCCACCTGACAATTGTCACAAGGAACTGCCTTATAAATCTGGAGTTCCTGCAGTTCCTGGTGGTTCATGGTGAATGCGCACTGGAGTCTATGAGTTATCTGTGAGTTATCTGTGTTTTGCTGTGCTTGCACTCTTGTATATTTTTGAATTTTGACCTTCTTGTTGCACTGTAAAAAATGTTTTGTTGGATCAACCTAAATAAATTACTTCACAAGGTAACAAGCAATTTAATTGATTTCTTTCAAGTTTTAAAAAGTATTTGAGTAAACGTAATTCATTTGAGTTTGTTTTAACCTTTTCAAAAACTTGAATAAAAGCAAAAAAATGTATTTAGCTCAAACCAAATTTCTTTAAAAACTCAAATTAACTGCGGTGGGCTGGCACCCTGCCCGGGGTTTGTTTCCTGCCTTGCGCCCTGTGTTGGCTGGGATTGGCTCCAGCAGACCCCCGTCACCCTGTAGTTAGGATATAGCGGGTTGGATAATGGATGGATGAACTCAAATTAAAATTTTGTCCATTATTGTATTCACTGTAATGCCAACTTAAATTCTATATATATTGTCACAAACTCAAGGCAGAGTCATATAAAGGTTTGGGGCAGCCACCCGTATAATTTGGTTTCCTGGCTGCAAAGTTGCTTTTCAAAATAATACAGCACTGATGTGCACAAAACCGAGTCCAAACAGAACTAAGGGAATAGGGAAAAGGTGGAGGCTTTTAAAGGGGGAGACAGGAAGTGAAGTCAAAGGGGTCGGGCTCATGTAGGTCTTCTGCCATTGGTGCGAGCCCGGTCTCCAAAGCGATTTTTTGCTTTAGACTAAATAGAAGAAGTTACATTAAGCGACAGCAAGGTTTTTCAATTTGAAGGAAAGCAAAAAATTATGTTAGGTGAACAAACATATTAATATAGTTCATTACAACTACTAAAATTACCTTAAATCAAAAAGAGCCCTTTTTCTCTTTTTAGAGTGTGTTTTTTCATCCACTCTATTTTTGATTCTTTATTGGAACTTTATTACAGGCAATTACATTTTATCTTTGTGCTCCAAGGAACATCATTGTGATTGTGAACATTACAAAAATAATTAAACATGAAACTCTTAGAATTCTGCTTTAGGAACCAATGAAAGAAAGAAAACAACAAATGCACAATATAAGTAAAAATCAAGTTGGTAATGTTGGATTTTCTTCATTTAACAAATATAATAAAAACAAGAAAGTTTGGTGAAAGAATGTTTTCTATTTTTCAGCAAAGAATGGAGGAGCAAAGCTACCTCCAGCAGAGGAAAGACGACCAAGGGTGGCCTCAGGCCCTGATTTAAGAATTATTCTTGGAGGAAAAGCTGGAGTTGGAAAGAGCACAGCAATCAGCACAATACTGGGGGCAGATGAGCCGAGGAACGAGGTCTTCTCAGCCTCGCCTGTGAAGGAGGTAGAGAAAAGAAAAGGAATGGTTCAGGGAAGACATGTCTCAATTATTGACACCCCTGGTTTGCTGGACAAAAAACTATCAGTAGAAGAAGTTAAGTCCAACATTGGAAAATGCTATTCTTTATCATCGCCAGGGCCTCACGTCTTTCTGCTGGTACTGAAGGTGGGCCAATTCAGCAAAGAAGAGAGTGATGCCATTAAGATCATCCAGAACGTATTTGGAGATCGGGCCTTGAGTTATACAATGATCCTGTTTACTCATGGGGATAACCTCAGAGCTCAGTCAGTGGATAGTTATCTTGAACGCAGCAGCAAAGATCTACAAGAGATGGTGAGGAAATGTGGCTACAGATATCATGTTGTTAACAATAAGAACCCAAACAACCAAAAGCAAGTGATAGAGCTTTTAGAGAAAATCGACAAGATGGTGGCAAGTAATGGAGGCACACACTACACCAATGAGATATATAGAAAAGCTGAAGAAAATATTGTAAAGCGTCAAGAAGAGCTGCTGAAGGGAATTGCCAAGTAAATAATAGCAGTAAACATGAGGGTAGCTTTCAACTCTTTATGTTACTATTTGCTTGATGCTGTTTGGTAAAATTATAATTGCAATAATAATTGAATATATAAAAATGCTAAGCATTTTCCATTCATACTGGATAGGCCAATAAAGGATGGTGGTGTGCACTTTATGGCACACATAAATTCCAGCACCTGCTGTCTTATGTTATACCTTAAGATACATTGGAGCTGAATGAGTCATATTTTCAATATCTTGCTGAGTTTTAAAGATTAAGGGTGTTTTTATTTATGTATAGGTGTGTCTAATCAATTATTCCTGCGAATGAAAATATAAAGTCCTAAAATGTCACAAATGCTTCATAAGAGGGAGAAACTCTGAAAAACTCTGACTTGTGGAGACAAACCAAAATAATGAATGTTTATAAAGAAGGTAAAAGTAGAAAAACAGAGAAAAGGGAGAAAAAATAAAGTAAAGAGTATGCCTAAAATAAATTCTAAAGCAAAAAACACTCAACACACAATAAAAAAGCAGAATCCAACAAACAGTAGTTGCAAAAATCCAAGAAAAGAAAAATCAGGAAATATCAATCGGTCATTATCAAACTCTAACACAAACTCAATGAATAGTCGAGGAGAAGATGAAGTGTATCAGGAATAGTAAATGGGAAATAAAATATACAGACAGTGAAATAGTGGATGCTCTAAACTTGCATTTTTCTGAGGTCTTCTATTGTGAGGAATTAGATAACCTCCCAGACTACTAAGAAAGTACTGAGTGATTTAGAAATTGTAGAGGGTGAAGTGGTACTCAGATTAAATAGGCTGAAATCAAACAAATCACCAGGATCAGATAATATTTATCCTTGAGTTCTTAAGGTGGATTAGCAGGTACAGATATAAACCCTTGATGTATATTTTAAGGAAATCACTGCACACTGGGGAAATTCTGAAGGACTGAAAAATGGCAAATATTATATTATAATGCATACACTTAGAGACTACTCTAAGTCCTTATATTCTATTCAGTTTAAAGAAGACAAGACACAATCTAATGCTAGGTACTCTCAGTGCAGAGTAATTGGATAAACCTCTGAGACTCTCAGGATTACTAGAAGCTCTGCACTCACTTCAGAGTGGGAAAGTTGCAGGCCCTGATGGTTACCCTGCCGAATTCTACAAAAAAATTTCAATTAAGTTAGCCCCCCTTTTATTAGCAACATTTATTGAAGCCAGGGACAATAACATTTTACCTCAAACTTTTCTCCAAGCATTAATTACCATCTTTCCTAAGAAAAATAAGGACTTATTACAATGTTCATCATACAGACCAATCTCACTTCTGAATAATGATGTTAGCTAGAAGGATTCAGAAAGGTCTTCGGTTATATCACAGAGACCAAACCGGATTCATTAAAGGCAGACACTTAGCTTCCAATCTTCAATGCCTGTTTAATGTAAAATATTCACCCATAAAGTCCAACACCCTGGAGATCTTATTATCTCTGGATGCAGAAAAAGCTTTCAATATGGCTGAATGTGACTACCTATTCACTACCTTGCACAAATTTGGGTTTGCCCCAAACATATGTGCAAACTACTGTATACCAGTCCAGAAGCTTTAGTTTGTATTAACAACATTATTTCAGAACTAGCCATGTGCGCCCAACTACGTTGCGCGTGTTAAAGTTGTCTGTGAAGGGTTCCCTGTTTAAACGCGTCTCCCAGTCGTGAACCGGGCCCTTCGTCGCACAGCATTATGATTTTTTATAAGGGAAACAAAATTACAAAACAAAACCCTTGGACACTGATTCGATAGGAACGGCCTACTCAGAATCACTGTCCGAATAGTAATTATGTGGTGTTGGAGGAGCATTTCTGCTTCTCCCCGTTCACAGTCAATCTCGTTTTCATGACGCTGTCGTTTCCTCTCACGATCTCTTCTCAACCTTTCTCCAATCTCGCAGGTTGCTTTGTGGCAATCCAAAGAGTAAGGAAGAACCAATGCTTCTTTTTTGAACTCCAAACGCAGACTGATGGAAAATCAGAGAAGTGTGCCCGACTTATATACTCTGACTGTCGACTCCAAGAAGTGGGTGAACATTCGATATTTGGACAAAGTGCTGCCAATGACGGTCAATAGAAACACAAAAAACCACAGTCTCGACAACGTAGCAGGTGTCGACGCCAGATCTAAACACAAAGCACGGTGTCGACGCCAGATCTAAACACAAAGAATGCTACCGACAGTGTTTGTAAACAAAAGTAACAACCAAGGTGTTGTGTATTCAGCCAGTACAAACAGCACGTAGTCTCCTTTAGTTCAATCCTCTTTAACCACCACACTCCAACCTCATCCAACGATCCTCCCCCTCACTTCCTCTCCTCCTCCATCACTACTGCCCTCTATTGAAAACAGCAGGAACACCACACAAGGCAGTGTATTTGCGGACAAAGATCAAGATCGAAATGAAGATTATATATAAAGATTACTTCAAACTAAAACGTGATGCTAGATATGGATGCCCTCTGTCACCACTGCTATTTGCAATCGTCATTGAGCCATTGGCTATTTGCTTTCAAAATGCTTTTGAGATAAAGGGCATTATTAGAGATGGACTTGAACAGAAAATATCACTATATGCAGATGATATGGTAATATATATATATCAGATTAATAAAATACTGTACCTGCAGTCCTAATAGCACTAACAGAATTTCAAAAGATATCTGGATTCAAAATTAATTTGAATAAAAGTGTGCTTTTCCTAGTGAGCTCTCTAACACACAACATTAGATTGGACACCTTCCCTTTTATCATCGCAGATCAGTTTAAATACCAAGGGGTAAACATCACAAGTAAACATAAAGCTCTTTTTCAACAAAATTATGCTGCTTGCATAGAAAACTTAAACAAGATGTGCATAGATGGTCTACTCTCCATTTCACTTTAGCAGGGAGAATTAATACTATCAAGATGAACGTCTTTCCTAAGCTTGTTTTTCTATTTCAAAGCCTACCCATATACATTAACAAATCATTTTTTAAGAAATTAGAATTAATCATAACCTCTTTTATTTGGAATTTGAAACCACCATGCAACCAAAGGGCAACCCTACAATGACCTAAAGCAGAAATTGACATTCTCTACCTAATTTTCAATTTCATTTCGCTGCAAATATACAAGCTATAAAAACCTGGACATTGACACAAACAGATTTACACACACAGGCTTGATCCACAATAGAAATAAAATCCTGCAGTACTTCTTTATATTCCTTGCTTTGTGCCCCAGTAAATACAAGTTATCATCAATAAACTAAGAATCCAATTGTCCTTCATTCACTCAGAATATGGAACCAATCAATGTAGGAAGCACTTCAAGATAGTGAAGTGGCACCTCTACACAATAACAACTTTTTCAGCCCTCTCAAACTTACACGGTTTTTAATATTTGGATATGATATGAGATTAAATCATTTTGAGATTCTTTGCGTCCTACGAACAATTACACTCCAAATGTAGCTTCCCATCAACACAATTTTTCCACTGGACCAAATTAACATCATTCTGGACCAAAATTTTAAATGCCTATCAGACAGCCTTGGTGTCACAATCAATAATCATTAACAGCTGTGTTTGGTGTACTCCCAAATGGGCTTATAGTGGAGAAGGACAACAAACTGTAAATGCCTTTACTTCACTATTGTCATGTAGACTTAATTTGTTCAACTGGAAGAATCCTAGCCCATCTCTTTTAAGTCTGTGGGTAACTGATGTTCTGTACTATTTGAAATTGGAAAAAATCAAATTCTCACTTAATGGATCTGTTCAATTTTTTTTTTTAAACCTGCCAGGATCTAATCAATAACATTTAAGAATAAGCACTTATACTGTGGAAAAGGATTCTACTCCCTATTTTCTACTCTTAAAAGTTTTACTCTGGCTGTTGGCCTGCCTCTTTTTCTCTTTGGTGGGGGTTGAATTAAAATTAGTTTTGTTAAGTTTGACTTGTTTGTATGGAATGTTAACTACTTTTAATAAATTCAATTTAAAAAAAAGAAAAGAAAAATGACAAATTTTATTCTATTGTATAAAAAGGGTGATCGGGCCGATCCAAACAACTATAGGCCAGCAAGCTTAACATGCATCCAAGGTAAATTAATGGAAGGAATTATTAAGGATAAGATTGAGCAACACATGACAAGAAAAGAAGATTTATTGTACAGTCCACATGGGTTCAAAAAAGGGAAGTCATGTTTTACTAACGTGCTGGAAATCTATGAGGAAGTAACAGAAGTATATCTTCATAGTGATGCATATCATGTTATTTAAATACCAAATATTTATCTTGACTTTCAGATAGCATTTTATAAGGTGCCACATGAGAGGATGAGCATCAAGAAATGGGAGTTCAGAGTGTTGTGTATAGATGGGTGCAGAAATGGCAATAACACAGGAGACACAGGGAGATGGAATGTTGAACCTTACCAGAATTATCAGAATTAGGTGACGTTAAAAGTGGTATTCCATAGGGGTAGTGCAAGGGTCACTATTATTTTGAATATATGTAAATGTTTTGCATAGGAAACAAAATAACAATCTGGCTAAGTTTACAGATGATACCAAGCTAGGAGGGTTGGCAGATAATCTAGAATCAATTGAATCATTACAGAGGGATTTGGATAGCATACAGGCTTGGGCAGATTTGTGGTGAATGAAATTTAATGTAAATAAATAAAGTATTACACTTACAAAGTAAAAATGTTACATTTAAATATACAATGGGAGGTCTGAAAATCGAAAGTCCACTTTATGAAAAGGACTTAGGAGTCATAGTGGACTCCACACTATCAACTGCCAAACAGTGTTCAGAAGCCATTAAGAAGACTAACAAAATGTCAGATTGTATAGCGCCCTGATGTGTTGAGTACAAGTTCAAGAAGGATACACACTGGCTATACCACATTTGGAGTACTGCATACAGTTTGGGTCTCCGGGCTACACAAAAGACATAGCTGGGTTATAAAAAGTCCAGAGGAGAGCAACTATGCTGATTCCAAGACTACAGATGAATTATAAGAAAAGATTAAAAGAGCTGAGCCTTGTCAGTTTTAGCAAAAGGAGACTAAGAGATGATATGACTGAAGTGTTTAAAATTATGAATGGAATTAGTCCAGTGGATTGAAACTGTGACTTTAAAATGAGTTTAATAACAATGCAAGGACACAGTTAGGAACTTGTTAAGGGTAAATTTTGTACAAACATTAGGACGTTTTTCTTTACACAGAGAACCACAGACACATGGAATAAGTGACCAAGTAGTGTGGTAGACAGTTGGACTTTAGGGGCCTTCAAAACTCGACTTGATGTTATTTTGGGGGAATTAAGTGGTTAAGAATGGCCTTGTTGGGCTGAATGGCCTGTTGTCATATAGATTGTTCTCATGTCATTCTAATGTCTAATGATTGAAAGACTGAATTAATATATTAATAGGAGTGGCTTAAATGCCTTGCAGAACCATTAAAATATTTTAGACTAATTTTCTCAGAAGCCAAAGTGTTTACTGTAATCATATATTAAAATGTCAAGTTAATTTGTGCATAAACCCAGCTCTATTATGACCATGAATATGCTATAAGCAGCAAAGCTGGTTTGTTTTTATGTTTTCAGGTTTCTAATTTCTAGCTAAACATATGACACATTATGCTTTTTGGTTTATTTATTGATTAACACTTGCCTGATTTACATATGTAAAAGCAGTTAATTCCACCAATAATCACACATTTTAGTGCTCTCACTTTTTAATGCTGGTTCAATTACTGTATATACTCGCATTTAAGTTCTCCCGCAGATAAGTTGGGACTTGATTTTACCGTATAATTTCTGGTATTTTTATAATGTCGATCGTATAAATCAAATGCGGAAAAGTCACGCTATTGGTCCAAGAGATTATGCTATGCTAACGCCCACCTGAGAGAGTAAGCAGGGTTCCTCCTGGTGCACGACAATGCCCGGCCTCATGTGACGAGAGTATGCAGGAAGTTCCTGAAGGATGAAGGAATTTATACCATTGACTGGCCCCCACGCTCACTCGCCTGACCTAAATCCAATAGAACACCTCAGGGACATTATGTTTTTTGGTCCATCCGATGCTGCCAGGTTGCACCTCAGACTGTCCAGGAGCTCAGTGATGCCCTGGTCCAGATCTGGGAGGAGATCCCTCAGGTCACCCTCCGTTGTCTCATTAGGAGCAGACCCCGACATTATCAGGCATGCATACAAGCACGTGGGGACCACACAAACTACTGAGTACGATTTGGAGTTTGTGCAATGAAATTTTGGCAAAATGGACAAGCCAGCCACATCATTTTTTCACTTTGATTTTTGGGATGTCTTTGAATTCGGCTCTCTGTAGGTTGATAATTTTCATTTCCATCAAACGATGTGGCATGCTTTCGTTCCTAACCCATTATACAGTCCATATCAGTATAGATATCCAGCATTAAAGTGTTCCTTTCATTTTTTTGAGCAGTTTATATATGCACACTAATATGAAAGCTTGCCTATAGTGTTCCCATAATTAAGCCTTGAATGCTTCGAGAGACTTGTTTAATTGAAGTCAAGCAGTAGACCCAGCACCTGCATTCCTAAAACAAAATCTAGCAGCTCATTAGCTCACCTCTTTCAAAGAACACGACATCCTTGATTCACAGAAATTTGAAACAAAGCAAGTAAAAGGGCAGGCAGGCCACTCTTCTCTGCTAAAATTAATTGTGGCCTCTCTTAATGAACTCCTTCATGGTCTAAGACTAACCGTAACCCCTTACAATTTTAACGTGCACCAGGATATAATGCTTATTTTAATATATGCTCATGATTCCCTTTGAATATATGGAAATCATCAACTTTGAGAATATACTTTTCTGTAGGTGGTCCCTGCTTGGAGTTTGCATTTCCTCCCCATGTCCTTGTGGGTTTGCTTCCACCGACATGTAAGTTAGGTGAATTAAAGTTTCTAAATTGGCTCTTGGTGTCTGTCTGTTCACTCTATGATGGACTTACACCTTTTTTTGTTCCTGCCTAGCGTCTAATGATTGCTAAGATAGGGCACCTCTCATCCTGTCCTGGATATGTTGGCTAGGAAAATAGATGGATGTTCGTTCTTGTTTGATAGAAGACAAATATGCAGCATGCTTATGTGAATAGGGTCCCAATCCAGGTGGTTTGTCGTGTGGTGTGTGTTTCAACAAGCTATCAGCAGAAGCTCCCAACCTCTTCCTCCTCCTATGTGGATATACTTCTAGGTGCTCCCAAGATGGACTGAATATTTCATTTGTTCCTGCTTGTATTTATGCCAAAATTATGTACACAATTGCTGTTGCAAATAAGTACAGGCTATTCAATTAAAAATAACTTGCTCTATAATTGAAATGCAAGCGTCTTTAATTTAGATTTATTTGTAACTAGCCAACCCGCGGTGTAGCATACGCCACATAATTATTTATTGATGGGTGAACACTTCCTGAAAGACACAGTTGTCCAAATGGGGTGGGTTTGAGGATACGACTGTGAGTGAATGTAAAGATGGAACTCTGGAGAGACCAACATACAATTGTCCGTGACTGAAAACTGGTTTTGGCAGATACAGGCCTATCTTTTTGAAAGTTTGTCCCTGTGCCTTATTGTCATTGAAAAGGCCAATCTAACAGGAAATTGTCTGAGTGTAAACGTAAAAGGCAAATTTGAATCTGATGGGGTCAGGGAAATCCGGGGAATATGGACAGTTTGTGAGGTAGCAGCTGCGATTGTTTTACACTCTTGTACATTGCGGTGAATGCTGGTAACAGTCAGTCTAGTGCCTTTACAGAGACTTCTTGCTAGCATGAGGTTCCTGAGAAGCATGATGACTGAACCTATTTTAAGTTTGAGTTTATGCGGAGGCATGCCAGTGGGAGTAAGACTGCTAAGAAATTCTTTAGGGAATGAAAGTTGATGTGCAGGATCGTCTGTGACGATGGAGTTAACACTGGTGAAAGTTACTTCGTCGGTAGGGATAAGTTTCAGTACCTGTTCATTAAGGTGTAGCGAGTCTCCGTTGGTGACGCTTAATATAGCTTGCGTATCTGAGTTGTTCCAGAGTCACAGTTGAGAAGTCGATGTTGCCACATAGTTGTTGAACGGGATCAGAAATAAAAGGAAAACAATGTGAAGGTAATGTTGCAGGTGTTCCGTTTTTCCCGTCTTGTGAAATCTTGTTCGTGAGGAAGAGCTGTCATATTTGTCGTCAGTGCAAGTACATGCATGTGACGCCACAAAGGTTGCTTGTTAATGCAACCGGTGACAGTAAGTGCTAGAGTTGGTGGGCGGGGCTCTGTCGTGCGTACCCCATGACGTGGGAGGAGGGTTAGAGTTGGCGGGCGGGGCTCTGTCTTGCGTGCATGCGTATCCCATAGTCGGGCGACTTGGTGGATTATATATAGAAAAGCAACTGGAAACCGAAAAGAACAATGAAAAGTCAACGTGGCTCAGAGGTGCATGTGTACTGCAGCAGAGACGAAAGCGACTGAGGCGGTGTTTGGTGAGGTGCTGCGTGCCTCGATAGCGAGGGTGGACTCGGGAGGAGGGTTAGAGTTGGCGGGCAGGGCTCTGTCGTGCGTATCCCATGGTCTTAGAGTTGGTGGGCGGGGCTCTGTGAGTTGGCGGGCGTGGCTCTGTATTGCGTGCGTCTTGCTTGCCATGGACTTGTGTGTGTCTTGCATGCCATGGCCGACTGCTTAGTGAATTGTTGGTGGGTGGGGCTCTGTCTTGCTTGCCATGTTAGTAAATTATATATATAGATGAGTGGCACAATGTTGACTCACAAATCCAGTATCCTGGGTTCTATTCACGGTCATGGTTGCTGTCTTTGTTGTGCTGAAATGTCCTCCATGTCTGATTTTTTCTGGATACTCTGATTTTCCTACCATATCCTAAAGATGATTTTAAGGGGTCCTGTGTGAGGGTAGATGTGTGCATGAATAGGTCTTGTGATGGAAAGGTGCTCCATCCAAGGATAGCTTCTCTCTTGCACTCTAAGTTCTGGCTGTTGATAGAAGAGCTAGAACCAAATTAAATATCACATATAATCGTGATTCCTTGGGTGCCCATAGCCTTGGTATCAACTGTCTCCTGCGGCATCAATAGTCATGAACCAAGACTGACTATCGTGAATGAGGACACAAACAAGTGGTATCCAGCAGAAAGTGCTAGCTCATTGGGAATTAGTTCTTTCATGATTGCAGCATTTTACATAACCCGTTTTTATAGAGATATAAACTAAAAACGTGACACACCTCCCTTAGTGATATGGTGGTAAGAAATCACATAAGAGAAATAACTTAGCTTTTTTTAATTACGGCTTACGCTGTATAACAGACAAAGGAAGCCAATGGCAAGAATCCAGTTAAGGAGTGGGGGCCCGATGTGTAGAGTCTGCCATTTTCGCCGTTGCTGTGAAAGGATTTTCAGGATTGGATGACGTTATCTCCCATCCGTCCATCAGCTTCAAAGCTGTGCCAGCAATGTTCCAAGACTTTATACTCTTTCTTCACATGCAGGCCCCCACTTAGGTGAATCATCCAATTCCAAACAAGGCAGAAGAGGTTACAGTTTCATGCTGACTTTGACAGACAAAAATAGTATACAATGGTCATCAGTCTGACTGGCCATTTCTCAGTTGTGTCTGTCTGTCTTATCTTATAAGGCTTTCCTAGCAGTTCTTATATGGTGAACCCCTGTGCTAAATCTGGCTCTGTGTCAACTGTGCATGTGAGTAGAAAAAGGCAGATTTATAGAATATATTTACACAGTACAGTGACATATTAAACTTATACTCGTATTACACAGGTCACGGTGCAAAACTGCATAGTGCTTTTATTCCAAACAGTCAAAAGTTGAACAGTGTTCAAAAAGGTGCAGTGCAATTCAACATTTTTCAATAAATAAATTTATAAAAACTGCATTTGTAGAGGTTAAAAGCAATACATAAGTCCAATAATTAGGTTAAATCAACAAGAATTAATCCAAAGTCTGGAATAGCTTAAATTTCTGCTTCTTCCTCTTGAACCATAGCCTGTCTATCTCTCTCTATTTCATCTCCCCGACTCATCCTACTGGTTTGCTCAGCAGAGCTGAGATGTCAGCAACCATCATTTACTGTACATCCTTTGGCGTATGTAGGGACACTGCAAACCTGACTCCCTCGTCCTACCACCTCCCTTAGGTGTACATAGGACAACCGGCAGAGCAATCACTGTTCCTCTTACACAGGGCACCCTGACTGCCAGGCCTACTTTCCTCTGTAGCAACTCAATCTGATCCTGGCATTTTTGTTCTTTTCAACTCTCTGGATTTTTACCTCCACTGATCCACCTACCCTTTCTTTCTTTCTTTCTCTTTCTTTTAGACCCTTCTAATACGCTGTAAGTGCAAGTTCCCATAACAACCTGCGGAACCTCCAACTTGGTATGGCTGAACTGGCAGCCCTCGTGACATTTTAAACAAACAACTCATTATGGAGATATTTGCTGTTTCATCTTGATAAGTTTGATTCTTCTGATTATCGTACATAGAATTATGTGCTGGATTCCAAAAACGCCTTTGTTTTGATACCAGCTGGTCCAACCTGAAATGCAGTTTGGGGTGTGGTGCACATCCAACAGACAGATCCAGAGAGTAGATAAAATTAATCAGAATTGTACATTGAAAACATTGTTTTGAATATTTCATGTATATTTTTTATATATTTTTGGGCACTGAATTCAAAAATGAAAATCATTTCTATCCATCGTGTAACATTTTTTCACAAAGTGTATGTTTTATTTGTCAATTATATATCTTGTAGCTGCGTTTTTTCCTGTTTCTCAAAATCGAGCACCTATTGAGGTGGCAGGATAGGATCCAGCGTCAGTCAAACGTGTAACAAAAGAAATTTCTCAGTTCAATAAAGTTCATTTTAAAAAGCTTTAGTGAACATTCAATATGGCCAATACATTCAATAGGATACAATATGCTTTGAAAACTGTTTGCCCTCCATGCCTTACCAACTGTAAGGTCAGATCACAAACAGGCACTAATCAGTAGTCAGAGGGACAAGAAGTATTTAGAATATTCCATTTCATTATAGCTTGTGGGGGATATAATAGAATCTCCCATGGACTATGCATTAATACAGCAGCTGCTTATTATTGTTCTCTTGTGCATCCTTTTTTGCCTTCTTTTCTCTCCAACACTTTCATGTCTCTTTTCGAAGCCTTCTTAGTCATTCACATGCCATCTAGATCGTAAAACATTTTTAAGAGCTGGGAGCACATGAAGTGTGTCTCCCAATAGCATTCCAACAACTGCGAGGTTAGATGTCCATGAACTTGTGAAAAATTGTTTGTAAGTAGGGCGCGTCGTGCAAAAGTCACCATCTCACGGGTCTTGCTTCCCAAGGTTGTGATGTCTAGTCTCGTGTGACGTCAAAGTGTCTCCCCAAGATGATCACGTCTCGACCCACAATTTTTTTATATTATATATATATATTATGGCGGACAGCTGGGGATCCTGCCCAGCCGGGATGCCTAGAAGGACCAGGAGAGGGACAATACCTCTCCTGGACCACGAGAGGGCAGACACCCTGGTCTGCATCAGGACACTGGGATCAGAGCTTAGAAGCTCAACCCTGTTGGGGCCCATGGCTACCACCAGATGGGACCCGGAGGATTATGGAGCCCTGGACTGCAGCATTTCCACCACACCAGGAAGTGCCACCGGAAGATCGTCACAGAGCACCTGGAACACATCTGGGTGCATTATAAAAGGGGCCGCCTCTCTCCATGGGGGGAAGCCGGAGTCGGGTAGAAGAGGACGGAGCATGCAAGAGAGGAGTGGAGGTGGCTGAAGGAAAGTAAAGGACTGAATAATTGTGAGTTTATTGCTGTGTTAGCCATTATGAATGTAGTGAAAAGTCAAGCAAAATGACAACTTTTATTGGCTAATACAGAAACTGGAGTTCCCTGTGTTTATATACACACTAGGACAACAAACAACATTGGTAAATCTTTAAGTGAGAAATCCAGTTTCTGTATTACATCTTTGCCTGAAGAAGGGGCCTGAGTTGCCTCGAAAGCTTGCATATTGTAATCTTTTTAGTTAGCCAATAAAAGGTGTCATTTTGCTTGACTTTTCACTATATACGATAGGTTAAAGTCAAAAATGCATGATGGATGGCCATGCCCTCTCGAGACACCTATTAGGCTTTTAGCCATATCTACTTGTCCAATAATGCAAATTAAAATAATTATTCACAATTTTTAAAAAAAATATGAGTTTAATTATGCAGATCTGTGGTAAATTCAAATTAATTTTACCAGGCTTATTACCAGGTTTATTACTAATCTGCTTTTGCATCTGGTACCAAAAACACATCTGTTTTAGAGCACACAAAATCTTACTGTTTTCATTTTTAGCAGACTGCTTCCATCACAGAGCAAGTATGCTTAAAAGCAGAGGATACAGGGTTTTCTCTTCTCCACTTCTTTTAACCTCCTGGCCATTAGAGCTGCAGCTCACTCAATTAACAATGACTGACAGCATGACTTGTCACTATGGAAGGGAACTGGAGTCCCAGTAGAAGCACAATGTGGGGAAAACATGCAGTCTACAGTCTACATAGGATTGACCCGGGCCAACATAACATATGAGACATAACTTCTGTCATATATAAACTTTACCTGTTGTAAAACCATGCAAGTCTTATCATAGTTTGAGGCATCCATAACAGTACAGAACAGTTTTTTCTGTAATAAAAGCCCTTATGTTTAACCTCATATTGGTAAATTTATCAAAATACATCCATCCATCCATCCATTAGCCAACCCGCTGAATCCGAACACAGGGTCACGGGGGTCTGCTGGAGCCAATCCCAGCCAACACAGGGCACAAGGCAGGAACCAATCCCAGGCAAGGTGCCAACCCACCGCAGGACTTATCAAAATACAGAAACAAACAATTCATTTGGATAAAACATACTTTGAATGATGATGCAATATTACAAAAACATGTTCTAGTATGATATTGTGTGATATGATATGGTGAGAGGGACATGGTGGCGCAGTGTGTAGTGCTGCTGCCTCACAGTTAGGAGACCCGGGTTCACTACCTGGGCCCTCCCTGCATGGAGTTTACATGTTCTCCTCATGTCTGCATGGGTTTCCTCTGGTTTTCTCCCACAGTCCAGTGGTGCATTGGTGATTCTAAAAATTGTGCTGGGTGTGTGTGTGTGTGTGCACACTCTGCGGTGGGCTGGTGTCCTGCCCGGGGTTTGTTTCCCTGCCTTGCGCCCTGTGTTGGCTGGGATTGGCTCCAGCAGACCCCGGTGACCCTGTAGTTAGGATATAGCGGGTTGGATATTGGATGGATGGATGATATGGTGCAAGTTGCTTTGAGAAACAGCAATACTGTTTTGATTCAGTGCACTCTGAAACAGAGAAGGTGCTGCTCTTCCAAACTACAGCCAACCACAGGCCAGGATGCTACCTAACCTGTCCAGAAAAGGCTCACTTCCTGCAGTCTGAGTGACTACTCAAAAGGCTGAGTTTGTCCTACACCTGGACAAGTGGCACTTTGGGTTAAAAATATATAAATACAGTTTAAATATCATTTCAAAGGGAAAGGAAAAAATACTCTAGGTTGAGTAAAGAATAGTCCCCCAAAAATGTCCATCAATAAAAATATTTATTAACAAGAAAATAGCTCAAGGCTAAAAAAAAGGAGCAAAAGGAGTTGCCAAGAAGGCAATCCAAGGAAACTAAGTCCAATTCTAAATCCACAAATCATAATCAATAGCTGAAAAAAAATCACAAAGCTAGAACACCAAACAAAGGAATAGCAATACTCATTCAAACACTAAAGAAACTCACTCTCCTGACTTGCCTATAAAAGATGGGGGCTGTTCCTTGGGGTGAGGTGTTGGTAGCTCAGCTTCTTGGAGGTTCACCCACAAAACATAAAGAATATAGCAAAATAGAAATATGCATACAGAAACTAAATAATAAAGAAATAAAATAAAATTTGCATAAAATGCATAACTAGAACAATAGCAAAAATAAATAAATAACAGAAATGGCATAAACAATATCAAAATCAAAGAATTTAAAATTAACAAAAATGACACAAAAAGGAAACTTAAACATTGCTTAAACATAACAAATGCAGCATCATTCCCTATAACATATTTTTTACTAATCCATGAGGATAAATAAAATATAATGTATGACAGAAAGAAATTTATATATAATAAACAAATGAATCAATTTAATATCAATGAATCATTTTTTTAAATTTGAACTTGATATTCAATTTAAACAGCTTGCAGCCTGTAGGTAAAGGTCATGAGAATCCTGTGGACTGGCAGAACCTACCATAAAAATTGGAGTAAGTAGTGTGGCCTGCAGAGGGCACTCCTGCCACCCAAACCTGATACAGACACAGGACACAAGTTCTGCACATACATTTTTATTTTTTTGTTTTTCCTCGTGGGAAACGCCTTCCCCCATTTCCCACCTCTACAGCAGGTACAGTAGACAGCACTTTCTTTTCTTCTTCCTCTTCTGTTTCTCTCTCTCTCTGTCTGCCTCCACTCCTCCTGGCAAGCTTTGTCCTCTACCTCCCGACTCTGGCTCCCCGACTGGAGTGAGGCGGCTCCTTTTATAGAGCACCCGGGTCTGGCAGAAGTGCTCCACCAAAGGGGCTCAGCCCATGGAACCCAACTTTGGCTCCTTCAAATTCCAACTCCCAAGGACCCCTGTGGAAGTCCGAGGCACAGCTGCAATCCAGAGGAGCTGCCATCTAGCATTCCTGGGGAGGTAATGCCTTGAATACGCTCTCTTCCCCAGTCCTTCCACTCCATAGGTGTCCCAGACATGCAGGCCCGGTCTTAGGTATTATGGGGCCCTAGGCAAAAGGGGGGTCCAGGGGCCCCCTGAGGGGGGCGGAAACCCCTAGGAAGCTCTGTGAAATGCGTGTAAATTAGACCAAGGAGTCGATCCGGGGCCCCCCAGACGCCGGGGCCCTAGGCGGTCGCCTACTTCGCCTATGCCTAAGGCCGGGCCTGATTGGGAAAAATAATGCTGTAGTATATTTAAGTATATATGACAATTGCTCACTCGGACAATTTGTTTTGGGGGCCCCCAAGAAAGCGGGGGCCCTAAGCTATAGCTTGTGTAGCTTATACGTAAATCCTGCACTGCAGACATGCAAGGACCCCAGCCATATGCCACAGCAGATAAAATTTGCAGCTCCAAACATGAAAATGGACACTTAATGAAAGAAAAAAACAATACACTGTTATACATGAAACTAGGGGGCTCTGCCCCCTGCTCGCGTCGCTCGCCAACCCCTGGTCTTGGGTAACCCGAAATAGATTTGAAAGAGATTATTTATCTTCGTCAGTTGTGGTCTTTCATTTTGAACCCGTGCCTGCTTTGCTTCCGCAGTTTCAGATGCGCGTTGTAGGCGCCTGCGTTCATTGATCTTATCCAGGTGGGCTCGTGTTTGTATCGTTGAGCTGTATTGTGTTTGAATTTGGTGTAAAGTGTTCAGCGGTTTGTACAATCCCAAGCAGCACATTATTCCTAACTTCACTCCGCAGTAGTGCCACTCACAATATGGTGATGACGCCTGCGCCTTCACTCCGCAGTAGTGCCACTCACAATATGGCGGTGACGCCTGCGCCTTTTATCTTTGTGGACCTGTGGGGCCTCCATAGCCTCTCACGTTTGACTCTGGGGTGCAGCGCAGAATCCTCTTTTTTGTGTGGTTGTGTCGTTAGTGGTAGCTATGGGGGCGTTGATGCTTCATTTCTCATTCACGTTAGTTGAGCTCTTTCGTTCTTGGGCCGTGACTCCTTCGTTCGCGGTGGATACGACTTTGCTTGCGGTTTATGAGATGCGCACCTGTGCAGTACGTCTCATGGTCCCATCGCTGTGTCCCTGCGTCCATATCCGGTTTATTCTCGGTTAGTAATATGGATAACATGAAAAATAATAATACATGAATTAAATGTTAATGTAATGTTGTTTTAAACTTTATTTAATGTTCAGCTCAAATGATTATTGAGGATACTATTAGACGCTGAATTAATTTTTTGCTCTTGGATCTATTTACTGCCTGCCCTGTCTACTGTCATAGTTTGTAGGATGCTCAAGGTGTTTATTTATTTATTTGAATGCTCAAGACATGTAAGTAAGGATCTCAGTATATTGTACACACTTCAATAGTAATTGAATATGAGTTAAATAAAGACTGAATGATGAGACCTTTCTGGAACTGAGATATTGGATGAAGGTTATTTCCTGTTTTCCCCTAACAGCAGAACATTCCAAGGTGCCAACAAAATAACATTGAAGAATCTAGTTGCTTTTGGGGATAATTGAGAAAAAAAATAATTTTAAAGACTTATCATTTAATAATGTTTTTGCTGTGATAATGAACTGAACATTATCACCCACCCATCCTTCCATACAATATTATATCCATTTTAAAATCCATTTTCTCCATTATAGGGGTTGCAGAAAGGTGAAGCCTATTCTCTCACACACCCAAGTCCACTCATGTTGGAACTTTGCTGATTGTCTTTCATATTTGATCTTATAAATTGAAATTATTCCCAATTAAAATTTTGATACTTTTAGCATCAAAGAATATTTAAGAATAACGAGGGTCAGAAGCCAAAACAAGCAGTATGAAGCACAAGAATGAACCAATCCTGGAAGGGACATTAGTTTATCATATGGAACACTTACTCATTCTGGGCCAATCAGAAGTGTTTTTACACAACAGGTTTTGGTCTGTCTGACTTTAAAGTTCAGTCTGTGTGGTTGGTGTGAAAGTGTTTTCTGTACTCGGATGCAGCCCAGGGAAGTGTACTCTGGTCTACCTGAAAACTGGTGTCAGGAATACGGTTTACATAAATTCCAGTATAGTTCACCAATGATGTGCAAGCAAACAGTCTATGAATGTGACATTCTACTAAGTAAATATATTTTTGTTGACAATGCTATTACATATATTTTTGCAAAAAAATTACCATTTGAAAAATTCAAAGCATTAGTAGTGTAGAACGAAACACTAGAGTTTAATTTCACATACAGTTTTGAGAAATTGACTTTAAAATATGCTTTGTTTGAGATTTCACAACTATGAAACACATAGCTCACAAAATTTAGCTTTTGAGGCTTTTTACATTTTTGGGGGGTGTAAAGCAAGGAAAATTTCTCTCTAAGGATCATTCTACAACCAAAACTGTTGCCTCTTTCCTCAGCCACCCTGCAATGCCACCCTGATGATCCATGACTCCCTTCATGCAGCTACATAAGCTCTTATCTGCCTCATGCACTGCCTCCCTGCACATTCATGCCACCAATCATTTGGGACCAAAGGTAACACTATCCTTGCTCATGTTCCAGGTCAGGTCAGTTTCAGGTTGGGGAGCATGCACTGGTACAGTGCTTTGCCGCACCGACCCTACAACGGAACAGCTCGGGATCCTGGTTGGCAACACCCCAGGCAGACAGGCAGTCCAGTCCCTCTCTCTGGAAATAGCCATCTATTTGCCACTACCACATGTTACAAGGGCGTCCCCTTGGCCTGGTCCAGCCGCTCAGGTCCTCAGTGATGAGGATCTTGCATGCCTTTGGGAAATCCTGCTATATGTCCGTAGTGTTGTAACTCTCCCTCACAATGCTGGTAATGCACTCCAAGAACAGCCATTCATTCAACACAAAGTCACACCAGCAGTACCCATGGATTCTCTGTAGAGTCACAGTACCAAAGGAGTCCTGTCTTCATTTCAGGAAGCACCACGACTCTAAAGACTTGGACCTTCGTCCTTTTGCATAGATATCGGGAGCACCACACACCCCTTTCCAGTGACCTCATGACCCCCCATGCTCTCCCAATCCATCTACTGACTTCATAGGAAGAGTCACCAGACACATGAATGTCACTGCCGAGGTAAGTAAACCTCTCGACGTGGTCAACACTCTCTCTGCAGACAGACACACTGCTGATGGCTGTGCCCAAGAGGTCATTAAACATCATAGATTTATCTGTAGGCTCGTCTGCTCCCACATACCCAGGCTAATGGATTTTAGCAGCAGAAAAATGCTTTCAGAGAACTGCCCTGTAGCAACACCCACCTTTCCATTATCTCTAGCAGAATAAACATTGGCACACTTGTGCACAAGAAGAAAAAGGTTGCAGATGAAAAGAAAATATTTGTGTTAATGGTACAAATTTCTCTTGTAGAGTAATATAATTTGTTTTGCAAATCGTTTGGAGTAAATTAATTTCTGCATAAATTGTTTCGTTTATCTCTACTTCTTACTGCATGTTTCCTCAAATCTTCTGTTACATGAATGCATGTGTGAGAAATAGGGTTATGTGGCATTTGGTCTTCAGTGAGATCAAATAAACAGGAACTCTACTCTAAAGTCACAGCAAACACCTTTCCCCATTTTTTTTTTTTACCAGGTATGTTCTGTCAGTGTCCAGGTGGTGTGCACATTGAAAACAAAATTATTACACAAACATCCCAGGGTTTGGATTAACAGAACTCAGTGTGAAAGCACAGAAGAAGAAAGGAGAGGGGGGCAAATTAACTTTAGGCAAGCCAAGTGTGAATGTGTCCGCAGAGAGACTGCACCTCTTTAGAATGCTAGTCCAGTAGCCCCCAAAAAATGTAGAGAATGTAAAAGTTCCAAACCACAGGCATCAGGATGATAAATGAACCAAAGTCCCAGGAGCTGTGAGGCAGCTCTGTATGCTTGTACTCACCAAACGAATCTCTCTTTTATAAAGCATAACTCACTCCATTTTATGACATTGAACTAAATATTTAAAAGATCTCACAAGAATTTGCAAAACTCACTGAACAAAAAGAAGAGTTTAGTAAATTTGCTCTTGCATTGATTTTATAAATATATATTTTTCAATTTGTAGTGTAAGAGGTTTATCTGTCTAAGTCAGGCTCAGTCAGTCAATCAACAACTAAATTCTCAGCCTTGAAGTTTCCAGTCCAATTCTTCAGCCCCCAAACATACAGCTGGATTGATGCACTCAAATCAGGATTTAAACTAAAGCTTCCTTCTCACCAGTTTGTCTAATTTCTGTAGCAAAAATAATTAAATGAACAAACAACATCATGATATCAAATAATCAACATTTTGATGAAGTTCAGAAAAAGACTGAGGAGACGCTTCAGCGTAACACATAGAGGGGCGAACTCCTGGGAATGCCACTGACATGTAGGTGACATTTTCCTTGTACTCCAATGAAGCCTAGAAGAAGATAAAGGCAAGAAAACGTCAAAGAATCCATTACATACTCTTCCATTGACTCATGACATGCAATTTTAAATGATCACTAGCTATGCTACCCATCTAAGTGAGGACGAAGTAATCAATGTAGACGTCGGGATATTCAGCGTTAATGTTTGGAGTGCACCATCCATTTTCATGCATGTTGTAATAAAATGTGTCATTTCAAGGGGTCTATGGCACTACCAACTTAGATGTTGTATGTACCATGGAGGAAGAACAAGCATCCTGGCTGGGATGAAGGTTAATTTCTTGCCCAGCCAGGAGGCCATAATGAGGTACTCTTCCGCGAGGGCAGAATGACGTCACACACCGTGCATCAAAAACACAACCTTCTCCACGTAAAAATGTGAATAAACCTTTTTTAACCAATTTTTTCAATTTTTAAAAGTATATAGACTATTGATTCAACTCTTGTTATAAAATAATTATACATTTCACTTTAGTTTTATATTAACTTCAGATACATAGATGTGTGTAGTAGATACAATGTTAAAAATGACTTAACTTTACTGTGTTCATTTTTCTTTAGTCAAAACCTTTTAAATATGGCAATCAATTTTTACAGTGTTTGTGAGTGATTTCTAAGTGTTTATTTTACACTAAATTATAGCAACTTAGTTGCTTACAGTACAATAGTGATTGTAATAAATTATTATTTTCATGTAGAGTTTCTTACTGTAATATCTATAATTCTTAATGTCAACTTTCCCCGTGAGTTATTTCCTGTAAGATATCAAGTGAAATGTTTTACAGTGTAGATACAGTATAAGGAGATCTCCCAGACTCTATGGTCAAGTACTGATGCAGTTTTGTTTTTTAAAAAAGACATTTATCGACGGATTATGTAAATCTATTTTTTTCCTTTACTAGATCATTGGTAGCCACCAATCCTTGTAGGAACAAGCACATGGCACACACTGATACACATCCATTCCTATTCAGACGAGGGCAATGTAGAGTCAAATTAACCTCATTTTCTTAAACCGTGATAAAAAGGTGACATTCATTATAAGAATCGTCTATTCATCCATTGTCTGTGCCCGCCCTTCAATTGCAAGATCATGGGACGGCAAGGCCTTTTTCAGTAATTTTGGGAGTTGCCAATAAAGCTGTGTCGAGTGATGCCTATCTGTTGCCTGGCACATTTATGCACTCACAATGGGCTACTTTAGAACTAACACACACATCTTTAAGATGTGAGATGGAAACTTTAAAATGCAATGAGTGTCCACATATCAAGGAAGTGTAAACTCTATGCAGACACTGAGTGAGAATCTAATCAAATCCACGCTACAGTATATAGTGTAAGATATAGTGCAAGTTAATACAGTTGTAACCACCAGGGGCACCACTGAGTCCCAAACCTCAGACACAGTCATACCTAACATGATTCTGAGATAAAACAAAAGATATTCATTTATCCAGAGCACCATCACAATAATCACCCATGGAAAGATCAATAAAGAAAACACTATCCAAAGAAAATTCTTCCTCCTTCAGTCTGCTACCTCCTGACTCTGACTCCCTAATGGGAGGCAGCTGACTTCTTCGCAAGCAAAAACCTAGGGCTGATTTCAGTGCCACCACAGTTCTGGTAGGGAGGACTTCCGGGTCACGTGAAAACCAGTATTGTCCTCCCCCAGCAGTGCCCTCTGGCAGTACCCAAGGACCATGACAGGGTTGCACTTCTGAACTCCAATTTCCGTGCAACCCTGTGGGTGTCCTGATTGGGATCAGCCTCAAGGAACACTGCCACCCCCTGTTTGGGGGTAAGAACTGGAATCCACGTTGAACCTATCCATCCATTATAGAGTGATCCACCTGGGACGAAGATTATAGGGTGTTCTGGCCGGGATGTGCCTTCCATTAAGGCATCCAGTCTGGGAAGGAAATTATTCTCTATCCCAACCAGGATGCCTGTCCTTCCTGTCAGGCACTTACACAATATAAAGTGCAAGCTGAGCCTCCCTTTCACTCTCTTCTCTAAATGAGCGGCTAAATAACAACATCAGGTTTCAAGAGACACTCCTAAAAATGTTCAATCAGAGGAATGTGAGCAACAGTAAAATGCTTTTGAAACAGTCAGCCATGAGATGATAGGTCATCAAGAATGGTGTTATAAAAATGCAGACAGCTGAGTGAGGTGGAGGATGACAGTGAGGGGGTGCAAAGCAAATAAAACATGGTACATAAATTTAATAAATTTAATTAACTAACTATGTCCTTACCTTTAAACTAGATTTCACAGTTCTCAAGTACCCAGGTTAGAATCATAACTATATTTTATTCATGACATTTGCTTCCAAATAAATAAAGAGCTATTGATTGAGCTAGAGCTAGAGAGATAGACAGAAAGAACTTTATTTGTCCACCAGAATATAATTTGCCTTTTTACAGAAGCTCTTTAAATAAATAAATACATACATAGATAAATAAATGTACTTTATACACACATATTATGGATTGAACACACTCCAGAATGACTAACAAGGACAAAAAATTTTAAAAAGAAAAAAAAAAACTTCTAACTTGGCAGTCTCAATTACAGTGAGGCAATATATAACTGTATTGCTGTTGGTACAAAGGAGACCTAGCAGCATTTCTCTCTCTCTCTCTATACATATATATATATATATATATTTATGTATATTTATATATATATATATATATATATATATATATATATATATGGAAGCGAAGGTTTGTGATATGGTTTGCATATTTGTAGTTAGATAGATAGATAGATAGATAGATAGATAGATAGATAGATAGATAGATAGATAGATAGATAGATAGATAGATAGATAGATAGATACTTTATTAATCCCAGGGGGAAATTCACATACTCCAGCAGCAAAAAATATTAAATTAAAGAGTAATAAAAAAATGCAGGTAAAAAAAAAACAGACAATAACTTGAATAATGTTCAACGTTTACCCCCTCTGGTGGAATTGAAGAGTCGCATAGTTTGGGGGAGGAATGATCTTCTCAGTCTGTCAGTGGAGCAGGACAGTGACAGCAGTCTGTCGCTGAAACTGCTCCTCTGTCTGGAGATGACACTGTTTAATGGATGTAGTGGATTCTCCATAATTGATAGGAGCTTGCTGAGTGCCCGTTGCTCTGCTACGGATGTCAAACCGTCCAGCTCTATGCCAACAATAGAGTCTGCCTTCCTCACCAGTTTGTCCAGGCGTGAGGCATCCTTCTTCTTAATGCTGCCTCCCCAGCACACCACTGCGTAGAAGAGGGCACTCGCCACAACCATCTGATAGAACATCTGCAGCATCTTACTGCAGATGTTGAAGGATGCCAGTCTTCTAAGGAAGTACATGCGGCTCTGTCCTTTCTTGCACAGAGAATCAGTATTGGCAGTCCAGTCCAATTTATCGTCCAGCTGCACTCCCAGGTATTTATAGGTCTGCACCCTCTGCACACAGTCACCTCTGATGATCACGGGGTCCATGAGGGGCCTGGGTCTCCTAAAATCCACCACCAGTTCCTTGGTTTTGCTGGTGTTCAGGTGTAGGTGGTTTAAGTCGCACCATTTAACAAAGTCCTTGATGAGGTTTCTATACTCCTCCTCCTGCCCACTCCTGATGCAGCCCACGATAGCAGTGTCGTCAGCGAACTTTTGCACGTGGCAGGACTCCGAGTTATATTGGAAGTCTGATGTATATAGGCTGAACAGGACCGGAGAAAGTACAGTCCCCTGCGGCGCTCCTGTGTTGCTGACCACAATGTCAGATCTGCAATTCCCGAGACGCACATACTGAGGTCTGTTTGTAAGATAGTCCACGATCCATGCCACCAGGTATGAATCTACTCCCATCTCTGTCATCTTGTCCCTAAGGAGCAGAGGTTGGATGGTGTTGAAGGCGCTAGAGAAGTCTAGAAACATAATTCTTACAGCGCCATTGCCTCTGTCCAAGTGGGAGAGGGACCGATGTAGCATATAGATGATGGCATCTTCCGCTCCCACCTTCTCCTGGTATGCGAACTGCAGAGGGTTGAGGGCGTGTTGGACCTGTGGCCTCAGGTGGTGAAGCAGCAGCCGCTCCATGGTCTTCATCACATGTGATGTTAGAGCGACAGGCCGGAAGTCATTCAGCTCACCAGGACGTGATACCTTTGGGACTGGGGTGATGCAAGATGTTTTCCAAAGCCTCGGGACTTTCCCCTGTTCCAGGCTCAGGTTGAAGATGCGCTTTAGAGGACCCCCCAGCTCTGATGCACAGACCTTCAGCAGTCGTGGCGATACTCCATCTGGACCTGCTGCTTTGCTGGCACGAAGTTTCCTCAGCTCTCTGCTCACTTGAGCTGCTGTAATTGTGGGTGGGGATGTCTCTCCTATGTTGGTATCAGCAGAAGGATGTGTAGAGAGTGCAGTACTCCGAAGTGAGAGTGGGTTAGGGTGGTCAAACCTGTTAAAGAAGATGTTCATTTGGTTTGCTCTCTTCACGTCTCTCTCGATGGTGGTACCCCGCTTTCAGCTGCAGCCAGTGATGATCTTCATCCCATCCCACACTTCCTTCATGCTGTTGTTCTGCAACTTCTGCTCCAGCTTTCTCCTGTACTGCTCTTTCGCCGCCCTGAGCTGGACTCGGAGTTCCTTCTGCACACGCTTGAGCTCATGCTGATCACCTTCTTTAAAGGCCCTTTTCTTTTGGTTCAAAAGGCCCTTGATGTCACTTGTAATCCATGGCTTGTTGTTAGCATAGCAGCGTACAGTTCTTACTGGAACTACAATGTCCATACAGAAGTTGATGTAGTCAGTAGTGCAGTCAACAACCTCCTCAATGTTCTCACTATGTGATCCCTGCAGGATATCCCAGTCTGTAGTTCCAAAACATTGTCTCAGAGTATTCTCAGCCTCCGGGGTCCACTTCCTGAATGATCGTGTGGTTACAGGTAGGACTCTCACTTTTGGTTTATAGTGAGGATGAAGCAGAACCAGGTTATGATCTGCTTTCCCAAGCGCAGGCAGCGGGGTGGCACTGTATGCGTCTTTAACGTTTGCATACAGTAAATCAATAGTCTTATTTCCCCGGGTGTTGCAGTCCACATACTGGGAGAATGCAGGTAATGTTTTGTCCAGCGTCACATGGTTAAAGTCTCCAGCGATTAGCACAAGTGCCTCGGGGTGCTGCGTTTGTAACTTAGCAACAGCAGAATGGATGATGTCACTCGCTATCTCCACGTCCGCCCGAGGAGGAATATACACGATGACAACAATGACGTTTCCAAACTCTCTGGGCAAGTAATAGGGTCGCAGACTTACGGCCAACAGTTCGATATCCCTGCAGCAAGTGGAGATTTTGACTTTAACATGTCCAGAGTTACACCACTGTGTATTAACATAGAGAGCGAGTCCTCCTCCTTTGTGCTTCCCACAGGTACTTGCGTCTCTGTCCGCTCTAACTGTGCTAAACCCGGGTAGCTCCACATTAGTATCTGGGATGGTGTTAGTTAGCCACGTTTCGCAGAAACACAACAAACTGCATTCTCTGAAGGTTCTGACATTTTTCACCAGCGCAGCCAGTTCGTCGATCTTATTTGAGATTGAGTTCACATTCCCCAGAATAACAGAAGGCACCGAAGGCTTAAAACGCCACTTTCTCGCAAGCCACTTCATTTTTAGCTTAGTGCCGGCTCTGCTGCCACGATACCACCTTCTTACCTCGTCAGGTAAATAGAGAACCACACCGGCACTGGCATTTGTTCTCAGCGCTCGAAGTTGAGTACTTGAATAGGCGAGTCTCGGCGTGTAAAAATCCATGCCCACGTTGTAAAAGTAAGTGTGTCCAGGGAACGAATCCACATAAAATAAAGTAATAGGAGTGATCAATAAATAAAAATAGAAAAATAAAAGTAGAAAAATACACATACACATACAGTCATACACGGAGCTGCTGAAAAGGCTGCCACTCTCGGCGGCGCCGGATGATCCACAAAGGGAGAGAATGAATCACGTATCATAAAGTAGTTTTTATTCCTGAGCTTTCAGCTCCTGCCAGGAGTCATCATCAGAAGATAATGATTAGACATACAAGAATCAAAGGCAATATACAGTGGTACCTATGGTCACGACCGTAATTCGTTCCAAAACTCTGGACGCGACCCGATTTGGTTGGGACTCGAATGTCATTTCCCCATAAGATTGTATGTAAATACAATTAATCCGTTCCAGACCATAAGAACTGTATGTAAATATATATATATTTTTAAGCACAAAAATAATTATACCATAGAATGCACAGTGTAATAATAAACTAAATGTAAAAACATTGAATAACACTGAGAAAACCTTGAACAACAGAGAAAACTAACAATGTAAGAGTTCACGCTAGACCCTTACGAACCGCTCGCTGTAAACTTTTTTTATGAGTTTTAAGCACAGGGAAAAAAAATAAATGCGAAACATTTCACACCATCCTCTACTGGCTTTAAATTCCTCACCTTTGCCACTCAAAGAAGGATTTTTTTCAGCAAATCGCCACAAATCTTCCAGGCTTTCTTGCATATGATCGCCTCGCTTACGTTATCCCCCGCAAGTTGCTTCTTGTTCAACCACACTAGCAACAGTTTTTCCACCACTTCCAGCATTTGAGGCCTCTGCTTGGTTAACATTATAACTCCTTTTGCAACATCAGCTGTTTTGTTAGGCCCAGTATACGCAAACGAAAGAAAATGGGAAACGGAGAATGGGAAATCATTGGCGCATACGAACGTGTGTAGGGAAACTGGCCGCCAGTGTTTTTGTTCGCCACCAGAGCGTGTGGTCATGAACAGATGCAAAATTTTGGCAAACGTTTTGATCGTAACCCGATTTGTACGTGTTCGGAAATGTTCGTGACCAGAGGTTCTACTGTATAGCAAAATTATGGGGGGGTAGTAGGTGAGTGTGTGCAAGGGGGGAGTAATGAGGTGGGGTTATGAGGGTGTTGGTCGTAGAGTTTTACTTATTACTAGCCAACCTGCGGTGTAGCATACGCTGCATAATTATGTATTGATGGGTGAACACTTCCTGAAAGACACAGTTGTCCAAATGGGGTGGGTTTGAGGATACGACTGTAGGTGAATGAAAAGATAGAACTCTGGAGAGACCAACATACAATTGTCCATGACTGAAAACTGGAGGACAGTCATCGCGCCTCCACCTCCCAGAGCGAGGGACGGAGCTGGACGGCGCCTGGGCGCGGAGGGAGGAACGGGGGGAGAGGGGAAGGACGCCCATTCCTCCCCCTCTGCCCCGGCCCCCCGCCATTCTAGTCTGCTGACTTCTTAGTCATCGTTCAGTACACACTGCCTGCTCATGTGCCCGCCCCAAACTCCTCACCTGAGTCGCTTTCGTCTGTGTACAGTCCACATGCACCTGTGAGTCACGTTGACTGTTCATTTTCCAAACACGGCCTCAGTCGCTTTCGTCTCTGCTACAGTCCACATGCACCTCTGAGTCACATTGACTTATCATTGTTCTTTGCGGTTCCGGCTGCATATAATATATCCTAATAACATCCTTCTATATATAATCCACCAAGTCACCCGACCATGGTAGTAGCGACGGGGGGTGTGTACAAAGGGCAGGGACTTAATCAGTGCGAGCGTATGACCCGCACTTACTGGGAATTCCTCGTTCGTGGGGAACACTTGCAAGACCCGGTCTCCATCACGAATGGGGTTCAACAGCTTACCCACGCTCTCGGCGCCGGGTAGACACACGTTGATCCATTCAATGTAGCGCGCATGCAGCACCAGACATCTAAGGGCATCACAGACCTGTTATTGCTCAATCTCACGTGGCTGAAAGCCACTTGTCCCTCTAAGAAGTTGGACGCCGACCGCTCTTTTCTCGCTTAACTATTTAGCAGGATGGAGTCTCGTTCGTTATCGGAATTAACCAGACAAATCACTCCACCAACTAAGAACGGCCATGCACCACCACCCACAGAATTGAGAAAGAGCTATCAATCTGTCAATCCTTTCCATGTCCGAGCCGGGTGAGGTTTCCCGTGTTGAGTCAAATTAAGTGAAAGGCTCCACACCTGGTGGTGCCCTTCTGTCAATTCCTTTAAGTTTCAGCTTTGCAACCATACTCCCCCCGGAACCCAAAGACTTTGGTTACTCGGTTGACTGCCCGGTGGGTCATGGGAATAACACCGCCGGATCGCCAGTCGGCATCGTTTATGGTTGGAACTACGACGGTATGTGATCGTCTTCGAACCTCCGACTTTCGTTCTTTATTAATGAAAACATTCTTGGCAAATGCTTTCGCTCTCGCTCGTATTGTTGGTGGGTGGGGCTCTGTGAGTTGGCGGGCGTGGCTCTGTCTTGCGTGCTCCATGGTGTCTTGCGTGCCTTAGTGAATTATATATATAGATGAGGATGTTCTTCTTCTTAAGTTTGCATATGCAGGGTTCATGTCCAAATGTCTGTTAATGGCGTTTTGGTTTGATAGCCAAGATTCAGCCAGCTCTCTGGCACTTTTAGTACCAGCCTTAAATCTTACTTGTATATTGTCCCAGTTAAAAGTATGTCCGGTTGAATTTGTGTGCGTATAAATCAGTGATCGTGAGTCGTTCCTTCTGACGGCGTTTTGATGCTCCTGTATACATGTTGCGATTCTTTTTGACGTGGATCTCCAACTACAAATATATACACATACAGGGAGATTCACTTGAAAGGAGCCAGAATATTCTGTTGTAACTCCCGTTAGGATGAAACAATCTGAACCAAAAAAATATGCTATATACCTTGACGTATGGATGCTGGAAGTGGTTTCTGTTTTCTGCCAGACACATTTCGACGTGGTGCTCCGTGTTCCTGAATGTATCAGCAAGCGTCTCGTGGGGGAGTAGCAGCAATTTCATGTTGGATGTTTTTGTTTAAATCTTCCACAGTGTGAAGCTTGTTCTGATAGACTTTTACTTTGAGCATACCCCATGACCGTAGTGGCCAAAGCCCCTTTGAAATTACCCTGTTGCCGAAGAAGGACTCAATTTCTCCCATGTTCCTTGCCGATGTGTGACACGTTTCTCCATCTTGCTGGAAGCTAACCTTCCGTTGACTCATGGTCATCCAGTTGATTCTGACATCGCTTAAACGAATTGGTGACCCAATAGGTTGGCACCATGAAGACGCGCTGCTCAATACTGTAGACTACCATCCTGATGAGAAGTCGAGTGACTGAGTGAAGGGGTACGGGCGGTATGCACCCAGAAGTTGCAAATGGAGGTTAAACGTTGCAACGGCTGTCCGGCGCCCACTTCATCGCTCTGACACGGGGGCATTCCGGCTTGTTCAAAGCTCCATATACCGAGGAGCACATTGCACGTTGTTTTGTTAAGATTGCTTCCTCCTAGCGAGAGTTATTACAGAATATTCTGGAACTCTTTCGAGTGAATCTCCCTGTACACACACAAACATATATATATATATATATATATATATATGGATGTAATTTCTGATTCATCTAAAGAAGTACAAAAAATAAGAAATCATTTGTAATCTTAAAACAAAGCAGCAATGGATAAGTAATTCAAGTTTGAATTTTTGTGAATTGGGTAGCATAGAGACTTGTGCTGCTAACTCACAGCTCTGGGAGCCCAGATTCAAATCTCAATCTGGATATTGCCTTCTTGCAATTTGTATTTGTTTCCATGTCTGTGTGGGTATTCTCTCTTTTCGCATCCCAAAAGTATATTTTAGGTTCTATGAAAATTCAGAACTGATTTGTTATAAGTGAGTGTGGATGTGTGACAACATGACCTGCTCCCAATCTTGATGAAATAAGATTTAGCTTCAAACAATCCCATATTACATATGAAAGGGATACAAAGGATTCAATTGACAATGAATACTAAACAAATATAACTGGGTTCTTATTAATATGTGTTACTTTTGTAGAATTAAACCCAAACTACTTAGCTGTTACTAACCATTGTTATAACATTAATGATTACCTGATAGTCATTCCCTGATGTTTCCTTCTCCGGAATTGATAAGCTAATGTATGTAATGTCACCTGAAAGCTCCTGAAAAAGAAAAAGAATGAATATTATAAAATAATGGACAACATTATTCACAGTCAGTGCTTGATACTTTTTACAGTCTTGAGGTGCAGCAGAAGTTTATTTTACAAATACAGTCTGCCCACAAAAAAATCATTTTAAGTTATGTTGATGCAGATTAAAATTGTTTCTTCTGTGATCTTTTGAGTTTTGAGATTTACAAATTCAAAAGAAGGAAGTTTAACAAGTCAATATATTGCTAGATACATTTTATTACAAGTTGATACACTTAGCCTGTGAGGGAAATTAGCTTATTATAAGCTTTAAATAAGTTTGTTAGGATAAATCACCCCTTGTTCTCTAAGAGGTAAAATGTTCAAGAAAAGAGTCAAAATTAAGATTTGCATTTACATTTTTTGCAGTCTGAATAAATTGAAGCACAAGTATCAGGAGGGGTACAAACAAATTGAGAGGGTTTTGTCATTCTTTGTTGCTCAGGCTGCATTCCCTATATCTGCCTGTACCTCTGAACTTACTTGTTGTTCAATAAAGGCAGGACTGACTGTATTGTGATTTTATTAAAGATTGCCTATCACTATTTTCCAACTAATTTAACAAAATGAAAACTTTTAAAGCAAGGAATATACAAATAATAGTCCATTGCAATGTGCAAAATTATTGGCCATTGTAGTATATAATAAATGATATAGTATACCGCAGACCTCAAGAACAATCCTATCTGAACTTCATCATAATGAACACAGTCAACTAAACTTCTTTACTTAAATAAGTGGAATTGATCTTTGCAGAGTAATTACTCAATCAACACTGTCCACATGTGTCCTTGATCCAGTACCTGTGGGCTTTTATATTTTGCTAATCAAAAGTGTATCTGATATAATTAATAGTTCATTGAACCTAGGCATCTTTCCTGATTCTTTACAAACTGCAGTAGTTAAGTCACGATTTAAGAAAAACAATCTTGACGTTTGTGTCTTGGACAATTTAGACCTATCTCTAATTTGCCTTTGTTAAGTAAAATGCCAGAAAAAGTAGTTGTCTGAATAATTAAATGATTGTATGAATAAAAATTCTATTCTGGTTAAATATCAGTCAGGCTTCAGACCAAATCATAGTACAGGAATTGTTTTGGCTAAAGTAGTTAATGACTTATGGCTTCATGTTGATTCAAATACTACAGTAAACCAGTTCTTGCTCTATTAGACCTTATTGCAGCCTTTGATATCCTTGATCACAGTATCCTAAGGGTTGCGTATACTTCACGCTCAGAACACATACGCGCACGCATCATGGCTGCCATGCTTGCCGAACGTTCATTTGACGTGTTCTCTGAGCAGGTCCTCAGAAATTAACGCGACACGTGTGCGAGTTGCAGTACCAGCAAAAAGTCGGGGGCCGCAGTATAATCAAGTTGGAATATGACATCAGAGTCTCTGTTTACTAGCTACATGTGACAGAAAGCCGCTATGCAGATCCTAAAGGATCGATGTGCACTTCGATGTTTAATGAATGGTTCCATGTAGTGAAGCAAAATGCCGACATACAGATGCATTGGTGGTACTTTAAAAGCGTTGCATATTCCCCATCGTAATGACGCAATACATTTTAAAAGTCTCACATACCATATTTTGTGCCATCTTTTTTTTCTAAGTGAACACAGTAAATGTATGATATTCCAACTCTCTGCACATTTAGAATCCTAAGATTTATACTTGATATCACTTTCATGATGAAATGCATTAAAGTATGTATGTTACATTTTACAGATAAATCGTTAATTTCATTTAAATAATGAATTCTGTTAATAATTACACACATGGGGGTGACACTGCTGTCTCACAGGGAGTCATGTTGCTGGTATTCTCTGCCTAGAGTTTGCATGTTTTCCTGCTGGGTTTCCTTCCAAAGATATCCAGATTTGGTGGCACTAAAATGACGCCAGTGTGTATGCGAGTGCTTGTATTCACCTTGCGATAAGCTAATGCCCCATCTAGGGATTGTTTCTGCCTCGTGCCCAGTGCTAGCTGGAATGGACACATCCCTGGATTGATGGATTTATTCATTAAACATCCTTTTCAGAGATATTGCAATGGGTGTTCTACGCAATTCACAACACAGCGAAGCCAAACTTGTTCTCACTGTGATATCTTGCACTGCCACCTGGTGGATTCATCCAGATTTATATAAAGTATGTCACAGGTGGCTGGGTGCGGCCAGCGATCAGCCGCCTATTTAAGGAGCCACCGCCCTGCAATCAAGGCTGGAGTCGGGTGAGGAGGAAGACAAGGCCGGTGCAGAGGGGGCGAGGAGAGGCCCTGAGTGTTGTGTGAAGAAGAAGAGGAGGCTTAAGGAAGAAGCCGGGCTTGTGAGAGACTGTGGGGGTTTGGTGAGGTGCACTAGTGACTTTGTATATAGTGTGACTTGTGTAAATAAACGTGTGGTGATGGACTGGAACGTGTCTGCCTGTCTGTGTCTGGGACGCACCCTTTCACAAGTACTATTAACAGTAAAACGCTTGCATAGCAGAAGCGTTCCCTGGAGCGTGCGTCACATCGCGTGAAGTATAAACCTGGCCTTAGTTGCTGCCATAGACAATATGCTGGTCTTTCTCGCAGTGCCTTGAGTTGGTTTCACTCACAGGAAGAAAATTCTATATTAGTTTTGACAATTATATGTCAGAAGTCCATGATATGATATGGAGTTTCAACAGTAATATACTGTACATACTTACAAGCTCCCATTATGCCTCATCATTTTGAAACATAAAGCGAATTATCACCGTTATGCAGGTGACACATAGATTTACTTATCAATAGCACCAGATGACCCTCATGCTTTAAATCCTTTGATCCAGTGTCTTCCTAGTATCATCGAATGGATTTTAATTATTGACAGCAAACAAAAAAGTGAGGACCTTAGAAAAAAACTTGAACCTCTGGCTTTACAAATATTGCCAGAAGTAAAGAATCATTTTAGATACAGACATAAACATCAAATCACACATTAAGAATATTATTAACAGTGCATTCTTTCATTTAAGAAACATTGCACAAGTTTGATCTTTTATATTACTGCAAGATTCTGGAAAGATAATACATGATTTTGTCTTTAGATGTCTAGATCATAGGTATGGATCGGGTCATAGGTTGCCGAGTTTTGGATCACAACTCACTGTTGTATTGAATTGGAAAGGGCTGCCGACAGTTTGTGTAGTGTGTTATGGGTAACTGTGGACAGAGCAATTGACATTTCTCTACTATGTCAGACTACCAGCAATTCTCCAAAGGGGATCCCTACCTCCTTATGACTGCTTCCATGAAGGATATCATGGATTGGGGCTTAAAGACACTGGGGCAAGAGGGACAAGATTGAGTCGCAAGAAGAAAAAAAAAGTTTAAGAAACACTGATCAAATGTATTGCAGTACAATTTTATCAGGATATTCAAAAATAAGACGTCTGCAATTAGTTCAAAACATAGCAGCAAGAATTTCTATCAATTTTAGCATCATTATGCTGGTTGTCTGTGTCTTTTGGGATCTATATTAAAATACTTTTAATTGTATATAAGGCTCTAAATAATCTAACACCTTTTTATATTTTGGGGGGCTTATCCCCCTGCATTCTTAAACTTAGATCCTCTAACATCGGCTTGCTCAGTGTTCTGAGAGTAAAGCTTCAGAGAACTGGTAAAGCAAGCTTTTCTTTCTCTGCACCAAAAATCTGGAATGTTTTCCTGTTTGAGGTATGCCAGGCCAGTAAAGTTGAACATTTTAAAAAACTACTAAAAACTCACGTCTTTAATCTGGCATTCTTGATTACTTAAGAAATTACTTGCATCACTAGAATTCCTAGTGATGTTAGTATTGGCTGTTTTCATAAAATGCAGTCCTATTTCCTGTCTCAGTTGTGACACTATGCACCACTGCCCCCTGGCCTAAGTATGCTGCAGCCATGCTGGTAAGATGAAGAGAGCTACCTAAGAGTATTCTGTTACACACTCATGGACAGCAGAATGTTTGGGAGGTGCAGGATGGTCTCTTGGCCTGAAACCCCACACGTTTATTTCCTCTAAAATCCCAAAAAAGAAGTGACAGTAACATAAGCTTTATGGTTAAGAAACAAGGAGTTAAAGGTCAGAAACAAAAATATTTGTTCACCCTTACAGAAGCACTCATGTTTTGATCAGATGGTTGCTCCTGGGCTTCCTTTCTCTTTTCTGAAAAACAGAAATAGATATTTTAAGACTGATTGCAACATATTGTAATGATATTAACAAGCAAAGAGTTAAAATATGAATACTATAAAATAAAACGTTCATATTAATAAAATAAATTGGAAATAGATTCATTAGGGAGACACAGTGGAGCATTGCTGGTGCTGCCGCCTAGCATTAACAAACCCAGGGTTCACGTTGCAGAAGGCTTGGGACCAGACAGGTTTGAAGAATGACTGACTCATGGCTTGATCTTCATTCGTGGCACAGTGGCATAGTGCTGCTGCCTCATATTAAGCAGTCCAGGGTTTGTGTACCGGAAGGCTTCCAGAACCATGGGGCTTAGAAAAAGACTGACATCTGACTTTTAGGACATGTTAGCTATTAGCTAAGTGGTCTTCACTTGTTTGTCAAATTACTTAAGTTCTTTTTAAATAATAGACATTCATAGAATAGTAATTAATGAATGAGTTATTACTGATAATATTCACAAAAAATTATTCATGACATCTTAAAAAAGAAAAGAGTCCTATTTCAAATTCTATAATCTTTGTTTCCCAGATTATAATGGTCATATGGCTTCTGGGCGCTACACGGGGATGCACAGGAGTCCAAGTTAGGTAAGAACATGGAAAGGACAATGAAGTGTAGCCTCACAGGAGTATTTCTAAAAGCTCATAGCTATCTATGGAGGATATTTACTTTATTTATACTAAGTTAAATAAATAAATAAATATGATAGATAGATAGATAGATAGATAGATAGATAGATAGATAGATAGATAGATAGATAGATAGATAGATAGATAGATAGATAGATAGATGAAAGGAACTATATGATAGATCATTAAGAATGGTGTTATAAAAATGCAGACAGGTGAGTGAGGTGGAAGACAACAGTGAGGGTGTACAAAGCAAATAAAACATGATAAATATGTTTTTGCATAATCTTAATTAACCAACTCATGCAGTGTTTCTCAACCTTGGTCCTGTGGCCCTCCTGTGACTGCAGGTTTTTGTTCCAATCAGATTCCTAATCAGTGACAACACCTGATAACACTGATCTCATTTAATTAGCTGGTATTACTTTTCTATTATTCTACATTCAGAAACGCACAGCAGAATGATTATTACATTTATAAGACATTTAAAAATATTTCTGCTTTTGCTACAGATTTAAATGCTTAACTTGTTGCTTGTTGTGAAGATGCTCCCATAAAAGTTCAACCTTCAGAGCCCCAAAAATGGAGGTTTGCCACTGTCAGTAACAGAACTGCTAGTTTATTTGCCAGAAAACGTAGACTATACAGTATATTGCACAAGACTTCCAGAGAGTATTCATAAACTTGAACCATGAGCCACTTGTAGTGCTGGATTATATATGATAATGTCATGTGAAACAATGTGTAGCCTGCAAGCAATGGTACCTTTCATAATAGCGATGAGTTATCAAAATGATGGCATTCATAGAAAAATAAATAGTTGTTGCATTATAAATCAAAATATAATGAATAATTAAATTAACAAGGCTAAAACAAAATTATACTAGAAAAGCAAAGATGCAGAGGTATTCTGTGTAATTGAAAACCACAGAAAACAATTTGTGAGCTCAAAGAAAACAGGATATGGATTAGAATCTGAATTATAGAGGAGGTAGCATTGACCATCTAATTGCTTTGCTGTAATTTGTCCATTTGTTTCAATTCTATTGATAACAATCATTCAAAATATATTAAAATAGGAATCAAATAAATAATTCATGAACACTTAGAGATTGCACTTAAATAACTTTTGCACTGGCTGGCAAGAAAGACAGCTAAGAACTTGTGAAAAGGAGCAGGAGACGGAAAAAACACAGATTAGGGACAGGTTAGGGTCAAGTACTGGTGGTACCAATTTGTGAAAAAAATCAAAAGTAGAAATTCAAAAGTAGAATTTGTTGCCAAAAAAATCAAAGAAAATTTTTAAAACTAGTCACAAAGCTACAACAATAGAAGTCAGTTAACACCAGCCTTTATACTGTTACATTGATGACATCATGGGTTGTGACCTCCCTCAATTGTCTGGTGGTAGCAACATGCATGGCCACTATAAACAAAACAGCTTAAATTAGCAGTGCCCTTAATGAAAACACAGTGGCATGCCAAGACTCAAAATATTTTTAACGTTCTGTAAAGACCTCAGATAAGAAAAACAAAAATAAATCCTACATATACAGAAACCCCTAAAAAGAAGAAAACAAAATCATGGAAATACATGGAATAATCATACAGAAAAACTATTCATATTAATGACTGCTTTAATACATTGTTGAATTTATTCATAGGGCATTTTCTTACATTAATAAAATGTTACACTGTATCAAAACTTTCAACTTACTAAATATGGTCTTATTCCTTTTAAAAAAAATTCCAAAAATTATCAAGAAAACCAGGAGGGGAATTCCCACTGTCCCTACGGAGATCCACACTTTGTCTGTAGAAGTCCATCTAAGGAAAGAAAAGCAAAACATATAAAACATGGGACACCTTCTACATAATGACAATATCAAAAGATGACATGATTATATTTTTGCATAATTGTAAAAATGACATTAATTCCTGCACCTGTCTTATTTTGACTAACTATTGAAAATTAAATGAAAAGGTGATATTTGCATTTAAAATCACACCCTCAAAATCCACAGCCCTATGCCTGTAAGTGAGATCCAATGATTATTTTTCAGATATGCCTCACAATGTTCCATTATGGGAATGTTCTAGTTTATTTTTTTCTTCTTCATTACATGTTCAGTAGTCTCTTTTACTTAACACCTTTAAAATCATATTGTTTAACTTACTGTGCATTATGCTCGAGCATGACTCAGGCTTGTAATTCTATGTAAATGTGATTATTCATGGTGGTAGCGCGGTGGGTACGGCAACACACTGTACTAGTCATAGTCATAGTGGACTCTAAGCTGTCGACTTCCCGACAGTGTTCAGATGCCATTAAGAAGGCAAACAGAATGCTAGGTTACATAACACAATGTGTGGAGTACAAGTCCAAGGAGGTTATCCTCAACTTATAATGCACTAGCAAGGCCTCATCTGAAGTACTGTGTGCAGTTTTGGTCTCCAGGCTACAAAAAGGACATAGCAGCACTAGAAAAGATCCAGAGAAAAGCGAATGGCTGATTCCAGGGCTACAGGGGTTGAATTATGAGGAAAGATTAAAAGAGCTGAGCCTGTACAGTTTAAGCAAAAGAAGATTAAGAGGAGACCTGACTGAAGTGTTTAAAATTATGAAGGGAATCAGTCCAGTGGATCGAGACTGTTATTTTAAAATGAGTTCATCAAGAACATGGGGACACAGTTGGAAACTAGTTAAAGGTAAATTTCACACAAACATTAGGAAGTTTTTCTTTACACAAAGAACGATAGACACTTGGAATAAGTGACCAAGTAGTGTGGTAGACAGTAGGACTTTAGGGACTTTCAAAAATCGACTTGATGTTTTTTTGGAAGAAATAAGTGAATAGGACTGGCGAGCTATGGGCGGCACGGTGGCGCGGTGGGTAGCGCTGCTGCCTCGCAGTTGGGAGACCTGGGGACCCGGGTTCGCTTCCCGGGTCCTCCCTGCGTGGAGTTTGCATGTTCTCCCCGTGTCTGCGTGGGTTTCCTCCGGGCGCTCCGGTTTCCTCCCACAGTCCAAAGACATGCAGGTTAGGTGGATTGGCGATTCTAAATTGGCCCTAGTATGTGCTTGGTGTGTGGGTGTGTTTGTGTGTGTCCTGCGGTGGGTTGGCACCCTGCCCTGGATTGTTTCCTGCCTTGTGCCCTGTGTTGGCTGGGATTGGCTCCAGCAGACCCCCGTGACCCTGTGTTCGGATTCAGCGGGTTGGAAAATGGATGGATGGATGGACTGGCGAGCTTTGTTGGGCTGAATGACCTGTTCTCGTCTAGAGTGTTCTAATGCTCCCCAACTTGACTTGACTTGACAGTTATTCATCAATTGGGCGCAATATGACGTGTAATGATCTGCTTTACAGTATTAAGCCCTAATAACTCTAGGGACAGTATTCTACTGCCATCTAGTGGATAAAATAGAATCATGCTGCAAAAAATCATGAATATTCCCATGCGTTTCATTTGTCTAAGGTAACTCATCTATATTCATGAGTAGCTCCTTCATTCAAAACACAGTGGTGTGTAAACAAGAAGCTGTAAAGCTAAATTTAGAACAAACTGAAACTGAACCATTAGTTGAACTAAGCAAGAGGGATGACAATGTGAATTGGTCATCAGACATGGTGAATGAACACAGATAGTGAAACTGATACATACAGCACTGTATAGCGAACAGTGTCTGGTAAATTCAGCTGTGTGGAGACTCACTGTGGTGCAAGTAGGTGCATAGGAAAAAGTAAAAATGACTGTGATCACGTAAAAGGACAACAAAGACATTAGCCCCCTAAGCACTGTTCATAGTATCCTCACAGGTGGCGCATTGGTAGTGCGCCTGCTTTGCAGTAAGGAGATTGTGGGTTCGCATCCTGGGTCCTCCCTGTGTAGAGAGTGCTTTGAGTAGTGAGAAAAGCGCTATATAAAAGTAAAGAATTATTATTATTATTATAATGCTGCGGTGGGCTGGCGCTCTGCCCAGGGCTTGTGTCCTGCCTTGCACCCTGTGTTGGCTGGGATTGGCTCCAGCAGACCCCCGTGACCCTGTAGTTAGGATATAGCAGGTTGGATAATGGATGGATGGATTGTTATAATGCAGCAACTGTAATTCATGCTAGGAGAAATGTGGAAAGCTCTGACAGACTGCAATAACACATAGGGCATGTCAATGTTATGGATTAGGCACTGACATTGTACCTTCTCATGCACAAGCACAGAAGAAATATTATAAGAAAAGTTAGCAAAGAAACACGCTTTTACTGTCCCAGTTGCAACATTGGGCTGTGCGTTGGTGACAGTCTCAAAACATGTCACATTAAATGTGCATTAGTACAGCAGTGGATACTAGACATATCTTTCCTACTGTGTTTATATTGATGTTTTTGAATTTACATATTTCTCTTACACATAATATAATCGTTTAAAAAAACTCAATGTTTTTGACTTATTTTCCTGGGGGTAAGCATAATAATAAATAATAATAATACATTTTATTTATATAACGCCTTTCCCATGCTCAAGGCGCTTTACAGAGTTTAAGAAAGAACGGCAGGGAAGTATGTAGCATTGTACAAACCAGATAAATACAGTAAATAGAGAAGAGTAAGATAGTGAATTCAGAGAAAAGCCTAACAGACAACATAATTGATGGTCTCACACACACACACATACAGGTTACATGAGCATCTTGACATAGAGGTAAACTGAGAGAAGGGTAATAAAGTCAAGTAGAGCTAAAAGCCTTCTTGAACAGATGAGTTTTGAGTTGTTTTTTAAGAATTCATGGAGTCAGCTGACCTGATTAATTTCGATAGGTCATTCCAGAGTCTGGGCGCTATACAGCTGAAGGACCTGTCACCCATGGAGTGCAGATTAGTGTGGGGTACAACAAGAGTGCCAGAATCAGAGGACCTTAGTGGGCGAACAGGCACATAGTGATGGAGAAGGTCACTGATGTGGTTTGGCGCGAGGTCGTTTAAGGCTTTGTAGGTTATTAGTAAGGTGGTCATTCAGCAGGTAAAAAAGATACATCAGCATGCATCTTGAGTGCTTTTTGGTTGGGTGGTGTAGAAGAGATGGGTTATTTGTAAGACACAGTGAGCCAGTGAAGGTGAAGCAGGATGGGTATGATGTGCTCGCTGCTGCTGGTTCGAGTAAGGACTCTTGCAGCCGAGTTTTGAATAAGCTGGAGCTGTGATATAAGATTAGAAGGGGCACCTGCCAGTAGGGAATTACAATAATCGATGTGGGATGTGATAAAAGCATGGACAAGTTTCACAGCATTAGAGAAGAAGAGGAAGGAGCGAACACGGGATATGTTATGGAGGTGAAAGTAAGAAAGTAAAGTTTCTTAATGTGGTTAATGTGAGCGGAATAAGAAAGGGAGGAATCAAAAATGACACCAAGATTCTTTGCAGTAGAGGCAGGTCTGATGAGATCATCGCCAAGATTGACTGGGAAGGAGCTCATTTTATTAAGCTGCACTTTGGTCCCAATTTGCAGGAGTTCAGTTTTGTTGCAGTTTAATTTTAAAGAGTTCTGCTCCATCCAGGTATTAATTTCACTGAAGCAGTTTGTGAGCTGAGAAAGCACTGATAAAGTTCCATTTCTGACATTGAAATAGAGTTGAGTATCGTCTGCATAAAATGATAACCCAGTCCAAAGCTACAAATAATATGGCCAAGGGGAAGCATATAAATACATAACTTTAAGGAGGTTATTAAGTGCCCTTATCAGTGAAGACTCGTAAGGAGCTCTGACCCCACCTGTCAGGATCTGGGTAATCAGTGTCCTATTTCATTTTGCATAAACTTTGATGTTATTTTATAATTATTATTTTATTATTATTATTGTTGAAAAGTTGCATCAGCCTAGGGATGAGTGACCATCAGTATGAGCTGGTGTGCCATCATGCAAACGAGCAATTTCAAAGGCAGCTACATTATTATTATTATTATTATAGGAGCCCAGAAAAGTGGTAAGCTTGCAAAGCCACAGTGAAATCCTATCAAGTGCAGCAACACTGAGCAGCCCTTTAGAGGACAGCATGCTATCCTGTAAAAGACAAAGAATTTATTACAGAATTCTGTGCTGGTGCTGCATTGGTGTGAGAAATGAGATGAGGAAATGACCTACAATCTTACTTAGCAAAGTGCCGAATGCCACAGAAACCTAAAATGAACTTTCTGGATAGTCTCATTACCGAGTTCTGGGATCTGAACTGCCATTTGCAGCACCCGTATATGGAGGAATACAGAAATCTCTGCTTCTGCAGCTCCTCCACCTCTTCTCCATCTGCCAATGTCCATTGACCTGGGTGCATAGTCACTGGCAGAGCTTCAGGTTCATTCAACTGGGAAAAACTGTGGCAGATCACTTTGCCACTGGCCCCATGTGAGTCGTGTGAAGCAGCGCCGATGGTAAAAACTGAACAGGCAAAGGGTAAGGCAGATCGAAGAGGTATCACAACTGCGATATGGACCTAGAACACCATTGGCAGTGTCAGCTCACTGAAGAAAGATAGAAAAAAGTCTGATTTGCAGCTCCACACAAAAAGGTTCATCTGCCCATATATACGGACAGGCCAGCACACAGAAGTGCATCCTTAACAATATCTGCTGCACCGCATGAGAGTGTAGCCCTCAACATCCCTGCTGGGCCATCTGACTATTCAGCAATCAACATCTCTTCTACACCACCCAACCAAAAAGCACTCAAGATGCATGCTGATGTATCTTTTTTACCTGCTGAATGACCACCTTTGAATTGAAGGCCACCTCATCAATTCACAGAGTTTGTACACCAATGATCTGGATATGATCGCTGGGTGACAGCAACTTCAACGAAAGGGCTATATAATGGCATTGACAGGTTTCATCAACCAGGGATCACTCATCATAACTACAAACTGACATCCTATCATATAAATGAGCAGCTTCAGAGTCAACTGCAGGGTAGCCCATAAAAAGAGCAAGCCTGCCAAATTGCAATGAAGTTCCATCTTGTGTGGCAACAATGAGAAATCCATTTAAGGACAGCAGGTTACCCAGAAGAGTCAGGTAAAGTGCAAAGGACCCATTCTGCTGGCGCTACATTATTATTTATTTTTATCATTATTATCAATTGTATTTAATGGCTGTTTATGCTTTGTTTCTATGGATATCACCATATTGTTTATAGCAATAGTATCCCTTGCTGTTTACCACTACAAAAATAAGCCCACAAAGTAGTGGCTGAAATTTGACTCTTCTGACAAAGTATGGAAGAGTATTTGTTTGGATGCTAAAATGTGCTTCCAAACAAATATTTTAGTGTACATGTCTGAATACACCTTTATGAACTTAAAAAATTCCCTTGTATCTTATTTTAAAATTGGGTAATTTAGATTTGGTTTATTTATCTAATCATTAAATCATCAAGACAAAGACCACTCTAATAATGCTGCTCAGTGTTATAGGGCCCCTTTATTGTTTCATTTTTTGGAAACAATAGCCTTGAGTGTATTTATGTCTTAGTATACTGTATATACTTAATACCTATTATTTATAGAATGCCTTTCCCACGATTAATAGGCTTAATAAATAATGAAAAAGGAACTTAGAAGCAGAAGTTCGGTGTTCAACAAACAATACCCGGCTAATAATACTGTATAGAGGCTATTATCAGAAGTATTAGGAATTAAGTAAACACATAAATACACGTCATCTGTGTCAACACAAGATAACAATGAACAGGAATCAAGATACACAATATTAGGGAACAGTTAACACATAAAAAAATGCAATTCTTGATGTCCTGTAGGTGCTTTCCACACATGCATGCTAACCCAGGAACCTGTCAGTAAATTGGTGGCATAACCAAGTCATGAATCCCAGAAAAGTGAACCTCACAATTTCCATCCATCCATCCATTAATTTTCCAAACCTGCTATATTCTGTGCTGGGCTATGAGGCAGCTGGAGCCTATGCAGTAACACTCTGAGGACAGAGCACTAGGGTGAACACTCTCACAATGACCAATTTAACATTATCAGTCCACCCAACCTGCAAGGAAGGACTGGGAAAGGAAACTGGAGCACCAGGAGGAAAAGCCACTTGGACTCAAAAAGAACATGTAAACTCCATGCCTGGAGAACATGAAATCCAAACTTGAGCTTCCTTATTGTGAAGCAGCAATGCTACCACTGTGTCCCTGTGCCTCCCTCCTGGCAGTTTCATTCATGAAATAACAGCAATGAGTGAACCAATTGCAAGAGACGTGGGTAAGGACAATGGGAAATGCACAGCTAGCCCAATTATTTTACAAAATGTTATGTGTTTGCTGAGGTTAGCTACATGAAAAGTGTGTGGAAAATAAAGAGATTCTGAAATAATGGAACTCCTCACAACCCAGACTAAAAAGAAAATCGACAAGTACAGTTAAATGCAGCTGTGCACTGTTTGATCCACTGCTGCTCTTTTCCACCAGCAAGTGTTTTAGAAAGAATAAAAGTGAGTTTCACATCTGTCTTACTCTGGGATTTTGTGTGCGATGGTGAGTGAAACATGGCCGTAGGTTGTGGTACAACTGGTAGCTGCATTGCTGTTGGTTACTCCTCCATCTGCAAAACATATTAATTGACTAAAATTAGTCTTTACCAGCTTAATGAATCACTAAACAAACATCTACAAACTGTAATTAGCTTCTTACATCCATAAAGTGCACACATTAATTATGATTAACCCTTAAAAATTACCTTTGAGTTGTTACCTGTTTTTCTGTTATTACCCAGTAGAATACTGATTAGGGTAAATCTGACCTTCTTTTTATTTATCTTTAAATATGCCAGTCAGTGCTTACATAATTCAACTGATTTTAATTTACCAATGAAAATGTCAGTATGTCTTATATCAGTGTATGTCTCATGAATGAAACTTTTGATTTCACAGATTTGAATCTCACACATATATTAACAAGCATAAAATGCAATATCTGAAAATGAGTGTAGTGCATACATAAATAGCAATATACACACACCAGAAACTCAAATTTGATCATCCAAATACAAGTTTTAAGGGTGATGCAGATGTGTTTTTATTTATATCTGCATTACTTCATTAATTTTTGTACATTTTGGCATGCAAGTGCATATGCCATTTGCTCCATGTCCATTAGGCAAATTTTAGATATTTTTGGTACTTATTTATTGTACAGCTTTTACACATGGCTAAGCATATGTTAGTTGGTCTAGGGCAACACTGAGGGCAAAAGATAAATTAAAGTTTCTTGTTACAGAAATGCAAGCAATTGAAGAGAGTTTATTCAAAATATTGTCTACAAGGGAGTATTTTTTCTTAAATATGCTACTTCATTCATTAAGGAGTTATCTAAGCACACACACACACACACACACACACACACACACACACACACACACACACACATATATATACTGTGATGAAACCGGGACCGTCACGAAGCCCCAAACCCCCAAACATGATCACACACAGTGTCCCGGGTTCAAATAAAGGATGGTTTATTAACCAAATTCCTCCACAAAATAGCAAAAGCAGAAGCAAAATGAAAATAATATCTCTCTCTCTCTACAAATCACAATTCTTCTCACCACCGCACTGCCCTCCTCCAGTTGTGTGTTGCTCTACGTTCTCCCAGCTCCGACTGGCCTGGATAGGGGAGTGCGGCCCCTTTTATTAAGGACCACTGCTCGATGGAAGTACTTCTAGGTCATACAAAAGTCCCACTTATTAGGGAGGATATCTCTCTGCAGTGCACCCTTGCGGCACCCATGGTCCGCAGGAGGGCTGTGTTGTCGGACTACATCTCCCAGCATACCCTGTTGGTTCTCAAATGGGTACCGATATGGAGGGCTGCTACCATCTCGTGTCCTGGGGCAATGACCTGTCCCCTGTAACATCTTTCATTTCTGATGGGCTGTCCGTCCATCCCCTCTAGTCGTTACTTCCGGGTCTGGCTCCTTCCTCTCTACTGGTCCGGATGCCCATCCAACCCATGAGGCATTTACAATACACAACCAGCATTTATACATTCAAGTTACATGTTGTCATGCATGGGCACCAAAGGATCACCTTCTAGGGTCAGACAAGACATGCAATTCCCTGCTGAGGCAAAAGAGGGCGCCACTACAAAATGGTGTCTCTTTTCTCCTCTGTAGCTCCAAGAAGCTGCCCAGTCAGGGCACCTAAGCCTCGCCCACAGCCAACTAAACACCACCTCTTCCAGTCACAAAGATATAAATTTGAAGGCTTCTGGATGATGGTAGCTTAGCCTGAGGAACACGGTCCTACATTTCAGAGCTTCCTGACCCAGACCTGTTCGAGAGAGATGATTTATTTGAGAAACTACTGTGGTACCCGGCGGGGGTTCGTGCCCGGCCGGGATGTCCAGGAGGACTGGAGGAGGGCTTGTGCCTCAACCAGAACACGAGGGGCGTCCTCCCTGGTTGCTGTGGGGGCCACGGGTACAGAGCTTGGAAGCTCAACCCTGTAGAGGCCCATGGTCACGGCTAAGGGGCAGCCCGATGCCTTGGGAGCCCTGGACCTCAGTACTTCCGCCACACCCGGAAGTGCTGGGGGGGAGAGTATTGGGGACACCCGGAGGACTTCCGGATACACCGCCAGAGCTTCTGCCACACAGGGGTGTGGCTACAGAAGCCTCAGGATGCACCTGGAGTCCTTCCGGGGTGTATAAAAGGGGCCGCCTCCCTCCAGTCAGGGGCAAGAGTCGGGTGGAAGAGGACGAAGTTTGGTGAAGAGGAGTGGAGGCGGACCAGAGACTGTATAGGCATTGTGAGTGTGGCCAAGGACTTAAGGGGTGATTGGTGCTGAGGCACTGGGAATGTGCACTGTAATGACTGTAAATAACGTAAATAAACGTGTGTTGGGTGATAACATCTTGTCTACCTGTCTGTGTCCGGGCTGTACCCCACACTACATAGGTTGAGTAGCCATTTTTTATGCCTGATTTCTGTTGCATCACCCCACGCTCATTTTTGTTCTGTTTTTTGGACACTCACAGTAAATGGGGTGGTCTGATTGGCACCCCAACTTTTCTTAAGATCTCCTCTACCTCATTTGTCTCTCACAATGTATTCATAGAAGCATGTAAGCATACAAGTTATATATATCCATTTTTTTATTTTTATTTTCCGTCGTGAACCCATCCAATAATACAGCCTTTTTTCTTATGTATGACAAAATGTGGTGTTATCGCTAGTTTGCTGTCATGTATGTTAAAGAAATTCTTGTATGTTGAGTATACCAAAGGCAGATCTTCTACAAGGGGGCACCCAAAAAAAACAGTAATTGGTCAGTAGCACTAGAGTAGGGTGTAGTTCTCAAATATGCCACTCGGCGTCATACGCCTACAGTCAGGTTAATCAGTCCACAGAGTTGATCGACTGCGTATATTTCTGAAATTTTTGCTACGATTGTGCAACGGACTTGGGCTTTTTTTTTTCCAAGTCACCATAGTAGATTTTTAAGAGACAATGATGATCGTGTTTTTCAATATTGACAGACTTGTTCATAAAGAGTTTGTTCCCTGTGGACAGACTGCTAATCAGTGACATTACATTGAACTGCTGAGGCATCTATGGGAACAGATCAGGAAAAAACATGCCGAGAAGTGGCACATGCAAAGCTGAATTTTACACCATGACAGAACACCTTCACACACTGTGTTGTCAGTCAAAGAGTTTTTGACCAACAACAATTCGTTTGTTGCTGCATACCTCCATATTACCCAGGCTTCTTTTTGTTCCCAAAATTAAATAAGAATAAAAGGAAGAAGTTTTGCTATCATGTTAGAAATACAGGAAAAAATTCAGGAGGCTCTAGACGTGGTAACCAAAAATGAGTACGGAAAATGTTTTCAAGAATGGTAGAAGCACTGGGACAAGTGTATTGCATCTCAAGGAGAGTATTTTGAAGGTGGCTGAAATGGAATTACTGTAATTTTATAATAAAGGTTTCATTTAACAATTTCAGGAGAGGTCTCCCCTTCTTTATGGAAAGAGGACTGGAAAAATTGGAGCAAACTGCTTTCCTTTTGTTCATTCGGCAGCATGGCCCAAGGTTACATTGTGAGACGGATACAATTACTAAAATCGGTAACTTTGGCATTTCAAGTCTAATGCCATAGGCACTGCACCTCAGTGTCTATTTGTACGGCTGTTCCTTCTATTTTTCCTTCTGTATCTGCTGATATGAAAATTCTTCAGTTAAAACCATTTAAGGAACTACCTTTCACCTGCAGCATCTATTGATTTAGCAAGATGTCGTTGGGCTGTTCAAGGGAAAAACAACCAGCTTGAAAATTCAGACTCAACACATTACATATCCCATTCAGGAATTAAGTTCTGTTTAAAGCCCAGCTTAGTAAACTACTATATTGTCTTTGATTAGTCTTAATTTTTTCATTTTAAGATTGTTCTACACTGTTTAAAATTCAAACTGTTTTGCATGAAATGTTTTGCAAATTGGCATTACATAAAACAGAATAGGGAACTGTTTTGCAGAATCCCCCCAAATCTTTTTTCCATATTCATATGCAAAAAAATGACAACATACAAAACTATGCACCTTACCGTAAACTGACAGGTTGAAAGCAACTCCATTTCTAGCCCTCTGTCTCTCCACGACACACCAGTAAAGTCCTTCATCTGTCACGTTCAGGCTGTGCAGAGTCAGGTTTAAGATTCGTGCTGTCTTATTGTCAGTGTGAGATATCTTCTCTCCGTTGACTAATGCCGTACAAGAGCCCAGGTGGTTCCCTTTACACCAGTATTTCAGAGCAGCGTCATATTGTTGAATATAAGTGCAATGGATGCTGGCAGAGCCTCCTTTCTCACCAAACAATGATATGTTACTTAAGGTCAGATTTCCAAAACCTGAAAGAAATGCAGTGACACAATTAAAAGAGTCTAAGTGGTTCATTTTTTGATATCTTCACTACATTCCAATTGTGTGCATTTTTGTTTGTAATGATCAGTTCTATTTATAAGGTGGGACAGAGATTAACATGGCTACCTCATTTATCTGATGGATCCAGGGTCCTGGTTTATCTTGAGATAGTCTGTTTTTCATCATCCAAAAAGAGGTACAAGTACTGAATTGGATACATGTGGCTTGCTTTTGCTTTGGTCCTGATGCTGCGACTTTGAGTTGGGTCACGTAGGTTTCCGTATACTGTATTATTTGTTAATTACAGTATTTAACTGGTGTGATATGATTAGCAAACTACACGTGTCCTTGATTTATAATGTGAGTCATTAAATCTAAAAACAATTACAACCTCCATTTAAAATATAGATATTCACGCTTATGCAACCAGGGTATTAAATATTGTTATTATAGAACTATTTACTTTTTAAATAAAAAATATTGATTGTAACATATTCTTAAAAGACAAAAAACTTCTGTTATGCTTTCAGTCTTTACATCAACAAATTGGAAATTTCAATAAGTGTGTGCTTTTTTTTATCCACTGTATAATAGGGAATAACGGAATGTATTATATAGACTAGGTCATTGAAAATTAAAAGTAGCACTTAAAAAAATAATAAAAAATTAAAATAGCATACTATTCATGAAAAGCAATTGATTATTTGGTTGTAATGCTTTTAATTATAACACGATAAAACTGTACTAAAAATCAAATGTTCCACTTGCATATGTATTTCACTTCAGTGTAACACATTGGATTACATTTAAATTTGCCACAAATAATTTCCCATAACCTACACAAACATGTGAAGAATAAGCAAAGACTGAGACCAGCAATAATTATTTAATTACTAAACATAAATATAAGAATTTTAACTCAGCTGGAAGAGGACCATGCATGGTTCTTATTACTTTTTTAAACTGTAACATTGCTCCCTTTTTTTGGCTGGTACCAAAATATCTGCAGCCTCATGTATAACACCTTGCGCAGAATTCACACTAAAACATAGCGTACGGCTGCGGTGGGTTGGCACCCTGCCTGGGATTGGTTCCTGCCTTGTGCCCTGTGTTGGCTGGGATTGGCTCCAGCAGACCCCCATGACCCTGTGTTCGGATTCAGCGGGTTGGAAAATGGATGGATGGACATAGCGTACGGACAAATTAGAAATATGCGTATTCACAAAAAAAAATCACATGCATAAATTTGAGAGTAAGAAAGTTCTATGGTACTTTCTCTTTATAAATCCCAATCAACGTGAATTTTAAAGCACATGCACGAGCCTACAGCACCACCCCAACTCCTCTCAGAATTTTATCTATTTGAATATGCAAATCAATAGAAATAGCCCCTTCCGTTCAGTGTTTTGTGAAAAGACAATGGCAAAAGCATGTGTAAAAAATGAAGAATTTCAGTGAATGCAAAATGGAGGTCAGCTGTTCAGTGAAGTGAAGGCAAGGAAGAATGTACTATTTTGTGGCATAACCAGCGTTTCTCAAACTTTAAGTATTTGCGACCCGAGTTTTCATAACAGTTTTAATCGCGCCCCCCCCTAAGGTTTTTTTGAAAGGAGCCCACTAATACCAATTTGTTCTTTTTTAATTAATGATATATCATAGAGGGCGGCACAGTGGGTAGCTCTGCTGCCTCGCAGTTGGGAGACCTGGGGACCTGGGTTCGCTTCCCGGGTCCTCCCTGCGTGGAGTTTGCAAGTTCTCCCCGTGTCTGCGTGGGTTTCCTCCGGGTGCTCCGGTTTCCTCCCACAGTCCAAAGACATGCAGGTTAGGTGGATTGGCAATTCTAAATTGGCCCTAGTGTGTGCTTGGTGTGTGGGTGTGTTTTTGTGTGTCCTGCGGTGGGTTGGCACCCTGCCCGGGATTGGTTCCTGCCTTGTGCCCTGTGTTGGCTGGGATTGGCTCCAGCAGACCCCTGTGTTCGGATTCAGTGGTTGGATAATGGATGGATGGATATATCATAGATGCATATTTTATTATACCTACTTAACTTTTATCGACATTTATCTAACTCTATATTTATTTTTCTAGTATCAGAATGTAGTATAAGTTAATTTGTTTTGGTTTCAATAGATGTATTTTTCATATTTTCGATTCTTGTTTTCTTTTTTTCACATCTTCGTGCCCCCTTTTTTGTTGCTTGGTGTGCCCCACAGTTTGAGAACTGCTGGCTTAAGCAGTGGTATAAGCAACAAAGAAAAATTGTTGGAATGTCACAGTGTGATGGAGGCACTCAAAAGTTAAACTATTAAAGTTAAACTGACATGGTCAGGTAGAAGGATCGACAACTTCAGTCAGCAAGTCTGACATATTAGATGTCCAGTAATTTTACATTAGCTTAAAATGCTTTTATATGAAAGTCATTTCAAATAGTATCCTGGCCACTGTAACTCCTTTCTGTTTTCTAAATTTCAAATAAGAGGTACATTTTGTCAGTCTCACCACCTTTATTTCCTTCCTGTGCCATCTATACTATTGTGACACGTATATCTCCTAGAGGTTGGCTACTTGCCTGCCACGCCCTTAATCTTATATTAGTGTCCATACCTGCTGTCTGTTTTGTTAGTTGTTACTCTTTATTATAGTTCTCTGGATTCTTTTCAAAATCCTACTAAAGAATATCCCAGTGTACCACTTCAGCTTCCCCAGTCTTTACTTGTTTTCTTTACTCATACAGTATGTATCTGAGGTAATACTTAGTAGACATCTTAAGTGGCATAGCACTAGTTAATCCTTTTTGCTATCTTCAGGTCAGCCAGAACAACTTATTTCCTGACTGTAACTTCTAGAATGAACAGTGGGCTCAGTTCTGAAAATGTTTTTTTTTTAACCTTTACTTCTGTATTCTATTATTCCCATCACGTCACCTACACATTGAGTTTTGGTTGTAAAACACAAAACAAATTGTGCTTGGCACATATTTTCATCTGATCTGTAACCAAAGTGGGGCACAGCTAGAAAGTACTTGCTTGCAAAAAATCTCCACTGCTAAAATTTGTTGGCCTGGGTATGTGGCAGTTGGCAAGTTTCTGGAAGGTTCCTGGCTTGGATTAGTTTTTGGAGATGGGGCAGCTGCCTCTGATCTTTAATGAGTGGTACAAAGTGAAAGGCAGGCAATGCATGAGGTAGATGAGAGCACATGGAGCCACATGGCAGCTCATCGGACAGTGAATGAGGAAGGCTTTGACCAGGGAATTACCTAATGATAAGCTATGATCTTTACTTTCAACTTGAAAAAGGCTTAAAAAAGCAAAAGAAAAAATCCATTTTAGGGGACATTTTGCAAGACTATATGTAAAATGAAACTCAGCTATTTTGCTCCTCACTAGTACTAATACTTTAATGTCTATGACTAGAAATGCACATCCAACGCATTAATCAGTACTTTTCTTTCTGTTTCCTTCTTTGATTTTAGTAATGACCTGATTATCACCATTTTATTTTTTAAAAATCCCAAGAGTGTAAATATAATGAAATTTAATGTATTACCTCCAGAGACTGTAAGGTTCAAGGAGTAGTGAGGTTTTAGAATTATTCCCTTCAAAGCACACCAGTAACGACTTGTATCATTTATCAGCAGACCAGTGAAAGATACATTGAAAAGTCCTTTTTTATTGTCATGTATAGAGATTCTAGAATCCCCTGACAGTAGTTTATCAGAACTTTTTACAGTGGTGCATTTTGTCCAAAGTGGTCCTTTACACAAGTATTTAACATTATATCTGTATATTGTGGAATATTGACATGGGATGCTGACAGCTCCATGTTCCCAGCCAGATACAATTTTCTCTGCTCTCAGATAGATGACACCTGCAGAAAAAGAAGGTAACAAATTTCAAAACAGACAGATCATATAGCCTTAGTCATCTTGAAACAAAATACAGTGGATTACTAGCAATATAAATCCTGATATTTATACCATCCATCCATCCATTTTCCAACCCGCTGAATCCGAACACAGGGTCACGGGGGTCCGCTGGAGCCAATCCCAGCCAACACAGGGCACAAGGCAGGAACCAATCCCGGGCAGGGTGCCAATCCACCACAGTGATATTTATACCTTTCATCAAAACTCCAGTCAATAATTAACAAAAGGATATACTTCTATCAGCCAATGTAACAGAGAAATAAAGTTGTAGTGTCTGTTATATTAACAATCAATCAATGTTTATTTTATACCACTTTTTATAATGAGAGCAATAATGCTGTTATTGTCTATGGATCATTTAGATCACTCCAACTCATAGCAAAATTCATACATTTTTGAAGCCAGTTATTTGGTTTCAGGGCAAGATAGAAACCAGCCCTGGTTTGGGACACCAGTCCACAAATATTAATGTTTATTGTGATTGCCAAAACACAAAAGAAGAATTCACCTTCAAAACTAGGCCCGATGTTCGAAAAACAGACCTGATTTTCAAATTTCCTGAAGTTGGCTTTTCAGCCTGCACACCAAAGAAACAGGTCAACTCAAAAACTGAGAGGGGATCAATAAAAAAAAACCCTGGCCCACAGCAACAAAATAGCATTCCTTTAGAATATTTAAAGAATTTATTATAAAAAATACAAAAACAAAACTACAAACATGGAGAAAGGTCCGTGTACTTTTTGGTATTTGAAATCTCATTTTAGAAGTAAAACCGAAAAAACGAAAATGAAAGGAATTTTCAAATTTTGATTTTTGATTAAAGAATAAAATGAGGGAAAATAAGGTATTTTTTAATTCTGTGGTAACAAATAGCAGTCATAAACTTAAAACTACACATACTTTTCTGGATTTATTTGTGATTCAAATAATGAAAGTGTTATAGCTCAAAAACAACAAAACAGACGCATTTTCGTTGTCTGAAACCGGAGGTCCTCCTTACAACACATCGACCGACGGCCTTGAAGTTACACTGCATCGGAGGCGTGACCACAGGGGGGCTGGGGTGGGCACTGCCCCCCCAGAGACAAGCCGTGCCCAACCTGCAAAATGCTCTGTCTGTCCTATGAAAACTCTGGAGAAGAATAACATTTGATTTTCAAAACTAAGTTGATTTCCAATCGGCCCGTTTGAATTTGGGGCGTATCCGTCAGCGTCTCCTCCACTAGATAGGCACCATGCTGCTCACAGTTCACTTCGCAGCACATTTTGCAGCACGTTTTGGTCCTGTTGACCGCATTCTTTAATTAAAACAGCATATACGTTCCATTCTTCTTTTATTTTCTTGTTGGTAACACCAAAGGCTATGCATAGGTGGCTTATTAAAAAGCAGACATCTTCAACCTCTGTCCCTCAGCAAGCTGCTGGCTCCACGGTTGAGCCCAGCACCGCTGCTACCAACACGGAGCACAGCGCACCCACGTTGGGAACTGAAACTCCAAAAGATGTAGATAAGCCTACACAATCCTCCAGCTCTGTGCCCGTGTCGGGTACTCCAAACCTCTGCCTTCAACAAAATATACAGTCCGGTCTGCCTGACTTAAATATGGATAGCCCATCCCAGCCCATTTTAATTAATCATTCCAAACGCGCATTCGGAAAAACACTCAGATGTTTTAGTGCAAGCTGGTATCAGTCTCGACCATGGCTTGAATATTCTGTTGTCCGTGATGGCAGCTTTAGCTTTGCATGCCGCAAATTTAGTGTTTCCAATTCGGACCGCGAGGAGATATTCACCAAACACGGCTACACTAATTGGAAAAAAGCTCTAGAAAAAGACGGTGGCGGCTTCCACAAACACGCGTCTAGTATCCCGCACGTCAGAGCCATGTCTGCATGGCAAGAGTATCGGCGCCGTGCAGAGACGGGTGAAAGCATAGTTCAACTACTGGGTCCAACCCAGATAGAAAAGAATAGATATTATGTGAAAAGCATTGGGGAGGCCATTCAGTTCCTTGCAGTCAATGAACTGGCTCTGCATGGTCACAATCACGAAGGTGGGGAGGAGGGACTTTTCCTTAAGTTTTTTGATTATACAATCAAAAAAGATGCCAAACTTGCAGAAATTGTAAAATACATCCCAGACAACGTAAAATACACATCCAATGTAATTCAAAATGAAATAATTGAGACTCTTGCCAAAATGGTGATAAAAGATATCAGGACCAAATATGAAAAAGCTGACTCTCCTGGATTTTGCATTAAAAGTGATGGTACCAGGGATCGCTGTAACATTGAGAATTTGTCCGTAGTGATTAGATTTGTCCAGAACTAACATCTGATTGGCTCTCATATGTTGTATACGTACATTTGACTTTATTGATATTTACATAGTGTGTGCTTGGTGTGTGGATGTGTTTGTGTGTGTCCTGCGGTGGGTTGGCACCCTGCCTGAGATTGGTTCCTGCCTTGTGCCCGGTGTTGGCTGGGATTGGCACCAGCAGACCCCCGTGACCCTGTGTTCGGATTCAGCGGGTTGGAAAATGGATGGATGGATGATATTTACCTTGTAGATGTTGTTCTATATTTGTTCACAAAAAATAATAATACAAGTTCCATTGCCTCTGTTAATTTTATTGAACAATAGGTTATGATTTATGCCACAATTTTTGCTTTTATATGTTATATAAAACTATGTTGTTATTATTATTTGGCCCCCCTACAAAAATGGGGATGGATGGATGGATATTTTTTGCCCCTCCCAGACAAGCCAAATGCATCGACCGACGGCCTTGAAGTTACACTGGATGGCATCAGCAAAGGACGGACCATTACGTTGTTTTTCGGAACAGTAAAAGAGTGACACTCCGGGACGAGGACATGACTGCAGAAAAATTGAGTCGCATCTTTCAGGTAAAAAATACAAGCTTTGCAAACTTTGCTTCATTGATGTGGCAGTTCTTTTATGAACGTTATTGTTGTTACTTACTGTGAAACAGCTAACATTTGGTGATTTCATTTACTAACACTAAGTCTGGCAATTTTTATAGTGCTAGCATTTTGAATGGTTGCTCATTGACTTTTACCGGCTACTATGCTAGTAATGGTTTCGAGTATTAACAGTGCGCACAAGTGTAACACATGTTAGGAAAGCAACGTGATTTACAGAAAGTTTTCTTAACATGTGTTACACTTGTCAATGAGCAACAATTCACACAATTACACACATTCAGAATGTTAGCACTATAAAAATTGCCAGACTTAGTGTTAGTAAATGAAATCACCAAATGTTAGCTGTTTCACAGTAAGTAATAACAATAACGTTCATAAAAGAACTGCCACATCAATGAAGCAAAGTTTGTATTTTTACCTGAAAGATGCGACTCAATTTTTTCTGCAGTCATGTCCTCGTCCCGGAGTGTCACTCTTTTACTGTTCCGAAAAACAACGTAATGGTCCGTCCTTTGCTGATGCCATCCAGTGTAACTTCAAGGCCGTCGGTCGATGTGTTGTGAGGAGGACTGTTCACACATGTCATCAAAAATCGTGCAGAAGAAGAAGTACCTCCGGTTTTAGACAACGAAAATGTGCCTGTTTTGTTGTTTTTGAGCTATAACACTTTTATTATTTGAATCATAAATAAATCGAGAAAAGTATGTGTAATTTTAAGTTTATGACTGCTATTTGTTACCACAGAATTAAAAAATACCTTATTTTCCCTCATTTTATTCTTTGATCAAAAATTAAAATCTGAACATTCTTTTCATTTTCTTTTTTCCATTTTTGTTTCTAAAATTAAATTTCAAATACCAAAAAGTACACGGACCGACATGACTGCAGAAAAACTGAGTCGCATCTTTCAGGGAAAAATACAAGCTTTGCAAACCAGTCTACACCCCAGTGACCAGCGTTTGCTGCAAGTGGCGCATTACCTGACCAGGTTGTTGACCTACAAAAACTTCTGGTTCAGATAAAATAAATAAAGGGCGTTTTCTCGTTCTCGTTTCTTGCATTTTTCTTTTCTGATGTGCGAAAGAACAAAAAGAAAAAAGTAATTGTTTTGCATGTTTCATTTTTTCCTTTTAAGTTGAAAATCAAATAAGTGTCCCTTTTTCTTTTTTAAATATTTTCTGAAACGAAATTTCAAATACCAAAAAGTACAAGGACCAAAAACACAAGCACTTACAAAATTTCAATGTTGAAAATTCAAAATCAAAAGGCTACCCTCACAGAAGAAAAAGAGGAAAAGAATAAAAACGAATAAACAAAAAAATATATACCCTTTTAAACATAATACAATTAATAGCATAAGAGAGAGTCAATCACAGGCATAGTATGCTTATTCTAAAATAATATTAATATAAAACTCCTTACCATGTTTTAGAAAATTTATGGACATACTCTGTAAGGGAGAATTAGATTTAGATCCCAGTTAAGCAAGTCTGCATGCTTATAGTGTGGTGTAGACCATTACAATCAATTTCTCCCTATGCACTTTAATCCCATCTAGGAGTGTGCCAAACATCACTGTTAATGGGTTAGTCTGAAATGTATGTAAAGATTTTTCTCCAAAATGATGTTAATTTAGTGTATTCCAAAAACACCACAGCTTAGTGAAGCTGGAGCAAGATGGCAGCACTTGTAGGCTGCATCTTGCTCTTGGAAAATTTTGGATAGTTTTAAACGAGACAAATGTTATCGATGAAAGACCTTTAGTTGAATTATCGAATGCTTGTCACATAGTGGAGTGTTTTGATGTATGGTTGAGTTTCACTTCCTTTCCTGGATGAAAGGTCTCTTTTCTACCATTCCCTTGGATCATTGAAGACTAGATTCTTTGAAATATTTTATACGTTAAAATACCGTCTAAGACTTTATCTTTACTGACCCAGTACTAACTGATGTTAGTGTGAGATGTGGAAAGTTTGGTAGGTTTCTCTTAGCAAAATTTGTAATTTGCATATCAGAAAAAAGTGTCTAGCTGGAATGTTACATTTGGAGCATAATTGTTAATAAGATCCATCTGGGGGCTCTGCCCCCTGCTCGCTTTGCTTGCCAACCCCCGGAGGTGGGAGCTGGGCCACGCTATCTTGTGGCTGAGCCACTCCTCCATTAGAGAAAGTAATTGTATTTAAAGAGTTGGTATATAGAGGAGTTTGCGGGGCATGGGAGGAAGACAGTTTGGTCCTTAGTTATTATAGATAGAAATTCAATTACTTGAGTATTTGACTAGAGCTGTCTATTGTGGAATCCAGCCCCGGACACAAACAGACAGACACCTGAATGTCTACAAAAATCACACGTTTATTTAAACAATGTCCACACAGCACACAGCGCCCCTGCACCACACACCCTATTCAAGGTCCCACCAACGGTCCTGCACTGCCTCCACTCCTCCTTAACCCGTAACCATATAATGGTGCACAGAATGGCCATAGTATTCCAAATACCATAGCTGCTTTAGCGTTGTTACTCTCGCCGCACCTTCTTCTTCTTTCAGCTGCTCCCGTTAGGGGTAGCCACAGTGGATCATCTTTTTCCATATTACTCTCACTGCACCACTCGGAGTATTTATTATCATTATATCTAAATGGGGAATCACAGATCTACAGCAGCTGATTGGAAAGAGAATTATTGGTATACAGCATCAAGCACATGTTGCCTCAGCCAAGCTGTCTATTGAACTGCTCTCAAACAACAAACGCTTCTGAGCCTTTCCTGTACTGACCTCACAGTTCAGAAACAGTTTCATCCCAAGAACTATAAACGCACTCAATCAGTCCATCAAGTGCTCCTTATAGAACTGATTGTACTTATTAGTATGATCACCTCACTGTAAACTTGCAATACAGTTATAATATTGCACAACCTGAGCCACTTTATAAAGCGCGTATTTACATATGATGACGATATCATTTTTAAGATGAAATGCAGCAAAATATGTTTATTATATTATACAGATAAAACTTTAACTTCATTTAAATAATCTATATTGTTAATAATTAAACATGTGAGGACACTGTGTCGCAGCGCTAGCAAGGTGCTGGCGCTCCGTTCACGGATTGTTCCTGCCTTGCGCTGTATTCTTGCTGGGGCTGGCGCGACACTGGAAGGATAGATGGATAGAATAATTAAACATGTACTACTAAGATATTTCAATGTTCCTTAAAAGTTCTGAAGAATCGACGTTCTAAACTTACAGATGGCTTAACGTCTATTACAGAGCTGATTGTGTGGCGACTGGGTATTTGAAGAAAGAAAAGGAAGGACAGGAATTGAAGGTTAGTACGTTTGAAAGAGACAGTACTGCTGCAATAAATTATTTCATCGAAGATCGCACATGGCGCAGCAGGCATCTTGTGTGAAGCATGAACAATCACTGTGCCACCATGTCCTATGTTTAATAACATGCTTTAACTCCTATCATCATGAAAATGATATCAAGTATACATCTCAGTATTTTAATTATTCAGAGAGCTGTAATATCGTGAATGTAATGGATTCTGTGTCCTGTCAGAGGAAGAGAAAGCCCGTTTAAGAAGCACGTAGTGATTCACACACATAGAGCACATAGAAGATCAAATACAAAACAAAGCATTTAACGTGCTACTTTAGTTACAATGGGATTTGAGAAACTAGTAAATTAAACAATTTTAAGATGAAGTTTATGATTTACTACTTTAATGACAAAATAAACTACGTGATTAAAGTGGAAATTTTGAGATTAAAATTGACATTTCGAGCTTTTTTTCCCACTGTGTCCCTTTTTTTTCTTTACTTTGTACCTTAATAAGCTTTGATATGACACTCAGACGGTGGGTTACGACTCACCTTTTCATGGCGACTTTGATATCTGACTACTTCTTTTTTATTTCGGGCACTGTGCGACTTTGTGAACTTGAGCTTTCGAGTTTCTCTGACACACTATATCACTCGATCAACTTCCTTTTGTTGTTTATACCACTGTTGAAACCAACAAATAGTACATTTTTCCTTGCCTCCACTTGGTATTCGCTGAAATTCTTCTATTTCCCCCCATTCTTTTGCCATTGTCTTTTCACAGAACGCTGAGTTTAAGGGCTATTTATATTGATTTGCCTATTCAAAGAGGTGTACTTCTGGGAGGAGTTTGGGGAGTGGCAGCAGGCGCGTGCACGTGTGTTACTTTTCACGCTGACCGGGATTTATGGAGAGGAAGAGCGTGGAAGTTGGCGAATGCACAGATTTATGCATCTGGATTTTTTTGTGCATATGAACATTTCCGCTTTTGTCCGTATGCCATGTTTTAGTGTGAATTCTACGCACGGCGTTATGCATGAAGCCCTAGGTGCTGTACAGGCTTTTAAATATACGAAGTGCTGCGCAAGAAGCATATCACGCGACACAGCTGCAGCAGCAGCAGCCGAGCATCTAACGGAGCAAAGAGGAGGCACACTGTATTTGTTCCCATTGTAACAGCGTTCAAGAGGGGGTCTCGGAGGAGCGACCACGTCCTCCAGGGGTGTGCACAGCCCCCTTCTAAACAACAGTAAGTGGCTACATTCAGGCTGAAGACTCACTACTTTTGTCTAATTTACTGTGATTAGTACTGCTGGTATACTGTTTGTATTATGACAGTCCTTATTATATCATTTGCACAAAACAAATTCCAGAAAATCATGAATTTTGAAAGATCCTTTTAAATTTTGTTTTTCTTCTTGGTATTGTGCTGTGGCATTATTTCCAAGCTGTTACTCCTGAAAAAGAGAAGTGATACCATGGAGGTTTGGATCCTTGGACTCAAAGGATGAATGAATTTAATCTTTTAATTTGACTGCGGTTAGCTGTTGCCAAGGTCACTAGATTAGTCAGTATGCATAACTTTAATATATCACGGAACCCCTAGAAGTCAATTTTTTTCCAGGAATGCTGTTGACAGGAATTTATGTGTTTCACTTGGTTAGTATTATAGTATTGACAACAATTTCATGTTAGTCAAAAAGAAATGTCTCTGTTTATCAGTGTATTTAACCTAATTTGTGTATTCATATACTGTATAGTATGTATATGTTATATATATATATATATACATACAGTGTATTCTTGTATACTGGGCTACCTGTCAGGCAGAACTCAGTTTGTGATACTCAAGGACTGTGTTTCTGATACAGATGTAAGCAACACTGGAACACCACAAGGAACAGTCCTGCAACCTTTTATCTTTACTCTGTGCACTTCAGACTATAACTGTAAAACTAGAAATTCTCAGATGTTTCTGCACTTATGGGGTGCATTGATAAGGGGGATGAGAGAGAGGAGAGGAGTCAGGTGGAGGACTTTGAGAATTGTCTGCAATTCAGCATCAGCAAAACCAAGAAACTGCTTATTGACTTTTTCTGTTCCAAGGGCATTTATGTCTGTTCACTATTCAGGGAGTAAATGTACTCCTACAAGTACTTGAGGGTCCATATTAATGACAGGTTGGACTGGTCTCGGAACACAGAGGAATTATAGGAAAGAAAGAGAAAGAGCAGAGTAGGCTCTTATCCTTAATGTGGGACATCCTTCACATCATCTATAACTCTGTGATGGCCAGTGCAATTTTCTATGCTGTGGTGTGCTGGGCTGGTAACTTCACTTCAAGAGAGGCACACCAGTTCAACAAGCTAATTAAAACCAGTTATAGGACACACTCTGAACCCCCTGGAAGTGGTCGCAAAGGAGAGTGTCATTATGAACAATCCTGTGTTGTCCTCTCTCTGACGCATGAAATCTGAGGAGTTTCAGCCAAAAATTATTCAGCAGAAGTGTGTCAAGAAACGTGACTGGGGATCCTTATTATCGTCAACAATACATCTGTATAGTGCTTCACTCTGACTGGGATAGCCAAGTCAGAAGTTTACTTTCTTCTTAATTTTCTTCTTTGTTCAGACCAAAGTGTGTGTGTATGTGTATTTATATATTTAATTATCTACCTATTTATGTATGAATTTATTAAAAGAGCTTCTGTAAAAAAACAAATTTCCCCATCTGTCTGTCTGTCTGTCTGTCTGTCTGTCTGTCTATCTATCTATCTATCTATCGTAGATGAACTATACCTGTTGTTGTATTATACGTGTAAACTTGTGGAAGTGATCTGAGCCTATACTCAGTGAAAAGTGCTATATGAAAATAAACTGAATCGAATTAAAAAACATCACAGCCTGGAAACGTGAGGCGCAATACAGATACTCTGTTCATCATAGGGGAGAATATGTGTGCTAAATACAGACATAAACATACCCATACCAGGGCAATTTTTGTGGCATGAAAAAAACAGAATGCAATAAGCCATGCAGACATTGGGAGAACATGCAAACTCAAGTCTTTGGAGTGCTAACTACTATATTAAAGTATCAGTGAATACAGAATCTTAAACATAATAAAGATATTAAATTAACTAACTCACACCAACACATTTTATTTTAACTCAGTTGCAGTTATACAAATGAGATTGTAAAAAAACAAAAAAGTCTTAATAAAACACAGACAAACACCCCTTATAATACAATACTGTATATAACACCTTTCTGCAGCAAATACCACCTCAGCTTGCTTTTTGTGTACACAATACAGCTGTTTGTGAGTATTTTTAGAGCTGTAATGCACACAAGTTAAATGACTTGCAATTTGTCACATACCGAAGAAGAAACTAAAGCAGCACCCATGTGGTTCAGAGTCCAGTTTGTATGACACTACACCAGACTCCTTGCTAATATAACCCAAACATTCATTAATATTTAAAAATGCAGTTTAAAGCTGCCATTAAATTACATCAAACTTCAAAAGATAGCCTTTACCTGATAATGTCAATAAAGCAAATGTCAGGTAGCTCATTCTGATGGGTCAATCCGTAGGGAGCCGGCGACATTCAACTTTGAAGGAAGCTACCATGTAGACACCAAATCAAAAGTGATCTATTGACCCTGAAGCTGAACAATAAATGAACTGCACTTTTACCACTTCCCTGTTAAATACCTATTGTTTCCATGTTTACTACTAACTCAGTGATTCCAAAACAGTTCTTCCTCCTCTGACTGTATAAATTTATGGTCTACATAATAAATGAATGCAGATTGTGGTATTCCAGGAGCACATAGTAAGTCAGAAAGGGAAAACTGAACCAACAACTTAATAGTTCAGTTACAAAGCCAATTTACCACATATTCTTTTTTCTGTTAATGCATTTAAATATTTTGCCTCTTCATTTTTATATTATCATTTTCATCAATTTTAAATTATAGAAAAACTGAAATGTTATTTATCAGTCTAACTTTAATCTTTATTTCTCCATATTTAACAACATTATCCATTCTATCTCCCAAATCTGCTTATCCTTAGCAGGGTCACAGGGAAGTTGGAGCCTATCCCAGCAAGCATTAGGCACAAGGCAGGAACAATCCTTGGTAAGTGCCAGCCCATCACAAGGTGCACACACACACGCACACACACACACACACACACACACACACACACACACACACACACACACACACGCACACACACCAAAGCCAATTTAGCAATGCCAATTCACCTAACCTGCATGTCTTTGAACTGAATTAGAACACCTAGAGAAAACCCACCTGGGGAGAACATGCAAACTCCATACAGGAAGCACCCAGGACTTGAACACCTGTCTTCTTGTTGCAAAACAGCAGTGCTAGCACTGCACCACTGTGTCACCTGGAAACAACATTAATATTCTGAAACCTGCTTAATCGAGTTCAGCATCATGAAGCTGGAGTCAACAGTCCATTGCAGGGTCTTCTCATGCACACATCCTCATAGGGTCCATTTGGACTTGCCAAATAATCTAATCCACTCATCTCAGGGGAATGCGGAAAGATGACAGGGTTAACCATTAGTAATCCATGTATACTAAACACAGACAATAATGAGTTGGAATATTTTAACTCATGACACTGTGACCAGAAGGCAGCAGCACTAACTACTCTGTTTGTCAGTACTTCTAACAGTACCTCAGGAAGCTTGGCTGAGTAACTTGTGCTACAAGTCTGATGAACATTGTCACTGTTTTGTCAGTGACACTGGCTAGTGTGTTCAGTGTGAATCATATTTTGATAGCTTCATTAGGTTATCCAGACAGATACTGTCCACGGAGTACACATGGTACGGTGCTGTCACAAAGTTTTCATCTAAAACTACACTTGACTAGAAGGATATGACTACAAGGCATATTATTTGTAATCTGATTACCTAGAAGTGGATTTGTGATGTTCTGTGAATGAAGTATACAGCTATATGAATATATAACAAGGAGTGAATTGGAAACAGGAACAGGAAATTAGACACCAGAAAGCCAGAACAGGAGGACAAAGCCGATATATGTGCATAAATACCCCTAAGGCATTTACATTAAAACAATAATTAGATTTATTAATAGAACAGCTATAAGCATTGTACCACAAGTCTCAATGTAGCTCATAATATTTTCCAACGAAGTAAATGGGACACATTTCAATAATTGCAGTTTTCTTCTTCCTGATGACTAAGATGCATTTGTTAGGGTCTCATGAGTTAAAGGGTTACTATTACTGTGGTACTAGCAGACATTTATATTTGCATAAATATATGTAAAGAATGTGAAAAGATCAGACTCGACACACTTGAAAAGGTATGGGGCAGCCACCCATATATTATCCCTGGCTGCAATGGGTTGATTTTTAGACAAGTGTCTTGGTTGGAGTCCAGACATGAACTAGTGAAGGTTTGGCAAGATGGTGGTTTTAAGTGATCACAGCGGAAGTGACATCAGGGAACCAAAAGTGACCTTGTTCTGATGTTAGTCTAGGTGCCAGAACCGGAAGTGACATCATCCTGGGTGCCGGAACCGGAAGTGACATCATCCTGGGTGCCAGGACCGGAAGTGATGTCTTCGACGTTGAGTCAGATTTTCCCATGGCTGGTCTGTAGAGATAACAGGAGAAAGCTTACTGCACCCCGCCACCCCCTTGCCTGTCGTGGAATTACCTTCATTTGGTCCATACAACGTCCTCCTATTCATACGTGCGTGACATAAAGTATACACTGTACTGCATTTCTTATCATTTTATGCATATTTTTAGATTTAATGGGGTTATTTATTTACAGTTGAGTGCAGGAATTTTAACAGATCCCACTTATTTTGTATTGACTAACCTTGCCTTCATCGGTTCAGCCTGTGTCGCTAGTACTGATAATTACTATACTGCAGGGGTCCTGGAGGGCTGCAGTGGCTGCAGGTTTTAGTTCCAACCCAGCTTCTTAATGAGAAGTCAATTATTGCAGATGAAGCACTTCAAGTGACATTTTGATGCTTCATTTTAGTGGTCTCGCTTGTTAAGGTTCTCCACCTCTAATTGCTTATTTCAGTCTTAAACAGCTGCATTCACTGTTTGTAATTGCTCCTTATTAGCAATAAGATGCAAATGACAAATCTCCATCTAACTTGTTTCCATTTACACCTGTGTGAATTCATCATGCTCTAGCTGGTTTAATAAAACACTTTTAAGAGAAAAGTGGCACAGACTGAAAATGATCGGTTTTAGGCTTCAAATCATTTGAATGATTTCCTTGGAAAGGAAAAAATTCTATGATATTAAAACATTACACTGCAGACTAACATATCATAAAATTAAATAAGGTTTGACACTGGCAATCATTGCTTTCTAATTAAGTAATTGAGTTAAGTAATTCAGTCCTCCAGGACTGACGTTGCCTCTCCCTGCTGTACTGTATGTTCCTGAGCAAAGGCTTTCTATTTCATGAGGAAGAGGACAGAAAGGAGACTTACACAATAAATAAAAGCACATTTTATAGAACTTTAATGTTTGGTCTTCAGCCAGTTTTTTGGGACAAATAGCGTTTTATCTATCTATTTACAGGTTTACAACATAATTTGCGCTAAAGCTAGAGGATAAATTTAAAATGGAAACATATATCAGAAAGTGATGCGGGAATTAAATGTCTTTGGCTTTGTTTTTAAAGTGTGATGGTAAAAAAAAAAAAGTAAAGGCAATCTGAAAATTACGCAGGACCGCAATGAAGAAAAGCTGACATAAAACAACATGTTTGTGATGGCATATGGGTAGTTTGAACATGCACAGTGCAGTGCTCTACCATTAGTCCATTTGAAGCCAAGGTCAAATGAACATGAACAGTATTGCACCATCATTAAACAATGCGCCATAGTGAAATTTCTTTGGGCAGAGGAAGTGAAACCTGCTGAAATTCAAAGGATGTTGGCTGGTGTAGATCAGTAAGCTCTGTGGGTATCTATCTTGCGCACACTTTACGGTACTCCAAGCCATCATGCACTATGGGATGTGCAGATCCATAGGTAAGATCCAAATGTGCAGCAACAGCAGACAATATCTCTGATAAGTGCCTTGAGCATGGGAAAGGCGCTATATAAATAAAACGTATTATTATTTATTATTGATGAAGGCATTCACCATGTTCATCTTGGCATGTGTGTGCGATGTTGATTGTCGATCAGATCGAGACTCATTTGTTACACATGTTCTTTCTATTTTAAACCTTTTTACCCATTCACAAACTTTCTATTGAGTCCTGCTGTTTTTATTTCCGTAATGAGCCAATATCCTTCGGTGAATTTTAACAGGTTTCACTTTCTCTGCTCAAAGAAATCTCACAATGACGCATTGTTCTCCAATGGTGCAATCCTACAGCGGAGCATCCATGCCCATTTGACCTTGGCTTCTGGTAGACTAAAGGAAGAGCACACTGAATATTGGGAGTTTAACTGCAGGATTTTCTTCAGACAGGTGTGTGCCTTTGCTAATCAAGTGCAATCTATTGTGTTGGTCACAGGTGGATTTCAATCAAGGTGTGGAAAGATCTCAACGATAATCAATAGAATGGGATGCACCATAGCAGAGGGTGTCAATACTGAAGTCAATGTGATATTTCAGTTTTACATTTTTAAGTTTACAAAAAATTCTAAAATTCTGTTTTCGTTTTGACATTTTGAATGTTGCCTGATGTGAGGATAAAATGAATTTAAATGATTTTAGCCACAAGGCTTCAACATAGCAAAATGTGAAAAAAATTAAGATGTCTAAATATATTCTGAATTCACTGTACTATATATATAGCATGCAAACAATTTTACATGTCTCTGATACTAACCTTGCTATCTTGGATAAAGATGTTTACTAAACAATTAATTGAAAAGCAAGTTTGACCAACTTATACTGATAATAATAATACCTAGCAGTAGAGTGTTGTACCGTGTTAGCCATAGATTGATACAGGAAAAAGCTAAAACTAAATAGATTACAAATGCAAGCTTTCAAGGCAGCTAAGTCCCCTTCATCAGGCAAGGTGTCAATAATAATACCTGCAAAGATGACAGCTGAAATTGCCACCAATAGGTGTCAGTAGTGTCAAATCTAATTATACTTAACAACTTTAGTTTTTGCTTTCTTTTGTAAGTCTGATTAGATAGATAGATAGATAGATAGATAGATAGATAGATAGATAGATAGATAGATAGATAGATAGATAGATAGATAGATAGATAGATAGATAGATAGATACTTTATTAATCCCAATGGGAAATTCACAATTAGCCATTGTTATTATAAAGCTCTCTGTATGAAAATGTGCTATGGAAATAAATGTTGATCACAATTAGAAACATTTATAACATACCGGTAATGTAAAAGGCACAAGCAATCTGCTATGATCATTTTGGAAAAAAAAAACTTTCAAAGATTTACAGAAATATAATTGCTAAAACTGAAGGTACATTTTTGTGCCAATGACCACGTAATGTTCTATATCGTGTATATGAGGCATGTTATTTAATAGAATATGTAAGCCTTTTATAAACTATTAGCTGTGTAAGCCCGTGCTGTAAAAAGCCCGGGGTCCTAGAAACTATTGAAATTGTCAGAAAAAAAAATTGAAATGTAGAGATGTCACGTAATTGAAAAGAACTACTCTGGGCATCTCTCTTCTAGGAGGATTCGTTTTGCCAACGTCCTCGCATTGCTTGTGCATTACAGGCTAAGCGACTATCTCTCTCTTCGGAGGTTTGGTTTTGCTGATGTGCTCACCTCACTTCTGTATTAGCGGCTAAGTGAGTTTTTGTTTCCTCGGAGGTGGAGTCCTTACTCCGACTCCACCTCTCACTTCCGGGCCGGACAGACAGACACACACATTTCCATGTGTAGACGTTTATATATAAGATTCAGTTGCTTCTGTTTATTTTTAAGAAATGGCTGCATACACTCTTCAAAATAAAGGTGCCAGAGTGTTCTGTCAGTGCGATGCTATAGGGGAACCAACTTTGGCTGCCAGAAGAACTATCCACGTGGGGATTTCAGAACGAATCCATAACAGGCTCCAAACAGTAAATTACCATGAACAGATGGTAACAGATTTGTGAAATACTAATGGGTCATAATTTTTAAAGAACTCCTGCTGCATAGGTCCAGTAACACAGGTTAAGTCCAGGCTTTTACTGTTCTACTAGGCAGTCTACCAAACATTAAAGATTTCATTTTTTTTCCTACAAATTAGGTCATTTTTCAAAGCACAAAAAACCTAATTCATATGCAAAGAACCCTTCCCAGAATGAAATGATGCTTTGTCAACCAAGGGTTCCATGAGGAACCACACAACCCAGTAAAGAACCATTAAATGCCACTAAAGAACCATTTTTGTTAAGAGAATGGAGTATGAACAATCTTAAAATTATCATTGCCAGGTATGGTATAGAAAAAGTGATACGGAGTGGTGGCTCTGAGCCTAGGGATCTGTACTGCCAATCGGAAGGTTGCCAGTTCGAATCTCGTAAATGCCAAAAGAAACTCTGCTCTGTTGGGCCCTTCAGCAAGGCCCTTAACCTGCAATTGCTGAGCACTTTGAGTAGTATGCAATGCAAAGAAACAGATTGTCTTGATGTATTTTATTTGAAAGGCCCAACTTAAAATAAAGGTCTATGAATTCCATGTACATGTCAATTTTCTGATAGGTTACACAATAAAAAATGTACAGCTGTGGTTGCAGGACAGGTGCACTGGAAATATAAGGTGCCCCTGAAATATGGAACCCCTAATTAGACATGTGTAGTACTATTGTGTGTGTACACAAAAATATCTCTTGTGCACATAAAAGTGTCTTGTGTGCACAAGATCTTCTTTGCCTGCACACAAGATGGTTTCATATGCGCATAAGAAATATGTTTTTGTTTTTTTTTTGTTAATTTCCTTTGGGAGCTCAGTAAAAAACAGCTTTATGTAAATATTATTCACATAAATGTCATGTATGCTGCAATGCCAGTGTCATGAATATTGTATGTTAAAAACTGCCTTGCGGATGCTGTTATATATTTGGAGAGAAGCTCACATTATTTGTGACACCCTGAACTTCTTTTAGGTGCATTTCCATATAAAGCAGAGAGCACCTACTGTGGTTGCCTTACCTATCTATCTGAGTTTCTGCATGAAACAACTCAGCTCCCAGTGGACTGATTTTGTCAAAGTTGGGCACACTTATTTTTCAACGAAGTTTGTTAGCCCAGTTCAATTTTCATTGAGATAAGTTGATTAGAGTGTGCTGTAAAAATTTTTTAAATTTCAAAATCTCCCAGTGGAGAGCATTGGTAAACAAACTTGTCAGACTCAAAACAGGGATTCATTCTCTGTGACTTCAATTAAGGATTAGTTTGCTGTTTCAAATTTTCTTCAAGAAAGGTCACTTTATTTGAAATGCTGGGGAGGTGCACATGCGAGCCACTTGTCACATTACTTATAAACGTAAACCCATCATTGCAAGCTAAAAAAAGAAAAGAAAAGAAAAGAGACTCGTACAGGCTTCACAGAAGTGTCATTCCAAGCCATCTGCATTTGTGTAAATTTGACAGGTTTTAATTTAATGCATGTGTTTTGAGCGCATCATGCACTTGCATGGAAAATAAATGCCAGACAGATACCATAAAAGAATCATACTGATGCTGGACATTTATAGACATCTCCATAATGAAGTATTATATAAACAGCAGATACAGTAAGTGACATAATTAATAGTTAAAAGTTCACTCTAACAAAAAAATTAAAAAAAAAAACAATAAAACAAATAGATAACAAACCGAGTCGATTAAATAAATAATGGGTAGGGAAAGGAAGTTGTATGTGAATTTTTGAAGTTGGTGGAATTTTCTGTTTTGGAACTCAAGCAGTATAGTGTTGTAGAGTTTGTGAATGTTCTGTGTGCTACTGTATGTGTTTTGTTGTCTTAAACAAACAAACAAACAAATAAATAAATAAATAGCAATGGGAATTCATACAGTATCTTGGTTCTTTATCTTCAATATGGAAGTCAGTTAGTTTAGCACCTGCCAGGGTGTAGCCAAAGCAGAAAGAAGTAGAGGAAGGATCAGGAGGCTAAAAATAATCAAATTGAGATAGAAAAGCTTGCATGTGGTGAGAACAGGAAGAGAGAGACTCATTAACTTGGTGTTTCTAGGCCACTTATTGAGGTTAGGATACAAGAATTTATGTAAACAGCTGAATTAATGAAGAAGCTAACAGTGTTGGAGGTAACCAGTTACACTAGTTGTACATTTGTTTAGAATTGCTGTGTTATTGTGTCGCTGGCTACATCACATTAAGTCTGATACTTCAATTCCTGCCTCTACCTCATTATACCATCCTAATGAAGTCACCCAATCTGCCTCTGTCAAAATTATATGTATACAATATGTAAGCCATTGCACCACAAAGTAGTTCTATATTTGTAAAACACCTTAGAATTGTGCTGATCGTACAAAGACACTACATACTATGAAAAAGCATTTACTTTTTATTAAATATTGATTACTTTTTTTCATTGTGTTGTACATAATGTCGAAGCTTGTTTCCTGGGTTGATCAATTTTAAGAATATGTGATGGGCTGCATGTTTTAAGGACATGTAAGCCAGAGTTTCATTGTGCACTGTAGACCTATCTATATTACTACCACTACTGCCACTGTACATATGGAAAAGAGAAACTGGTAAAAATGTAAAAGGGTTTAAAGCCTATCAGCAGAAAATCTTGACTTATTTGCAACATACTAAACCATCACCTGAATGTATGCTAAGTGGAAGGTTTACAAAAATAAAGATGCACCACATTTATAAGAAGTGACTGCAAAGACTTAAAGCCACATCCCTTTGCTAAAAGACTGCGATTTAACCACCACACCACAGGTAGATCTGCAAACTGGGTTAGCCTGATACTGTAAGTTACCAGAAAAGAAACCAAAGCATGCATCAACTCCCAAGCATTACATCTGTTGGTAAAAATAGTGAATATGTTCGACACACTGAGCACAGAACATCAGGGGAAGTATTAAAAGAAAATTCAATTGTAAAGCCTAGATGTTCAAATCAAGAATACAAATGTTCTCAATGGGTCAAAAACACAAATGTCCAAGGGCTCTTGAAAATGTTACTAGACAGATTTGTGGGCATGCTGCGTAACATATCTTAAAGGAATGCTCCATCCAAAATTACTTTTATTTTGCTGTGTTATTTACTGCATGTGTATTGTAGTAAAGACTGAGGAATTTTTTAATTTTATGTTTTCATGGGGAATGAAGACAAAAAAGTAGCCTCTTTAAGGTAGTAGGGAATGGTTCTATAATTGACATAAGTCACCAGACATAACAACAAAAGACATCTGACAAATAAGAGGAGAACATCCAGTCCATCAGGTTTGTTTGTTCATCCAGATAATTCATAGGAATTTAGCAGGAGTGCATTGTTGGAAAGAAAAAGAACTCTTTATAGTGTCATTATTGTCATATACTGTATTTATTTGCTGTTGTTCGCACCATGCTACTGTTGTTAATCTATGAGAGACAAGTAAGAATTTCATTGTAATATGTAAACATAATTACATGCTCTTTTCTTCACTGCTAAATGTTTGTTCTTATTTCTTAATTCACATGCCTTTTGCAACATTTGCTTAATACATCTCTGCTAATTGCCAGTTTCAGCAAGCTGAGCAGCAGGTTATACAAGTAAAATGACAGGGTATATTTATATAGAGCTTGGTGCATGTCTAGATGCTAACACATTTTAACCTGTGGGAGATAATAAGATTGTTCCAGTCTTGAGGTAATTCCATTTGTGAGATAGAGTGTCAAGTTCAGGCTGTAGCTATGATGTCACATATAATTTCAAGACTGATCACATAGAAACATGAACAGTAGCTGGAAGAATTCAAAGATCAGCATGAAGGAGCTGAATGTCTACAATTAAGGAAAGTGTAATCAGTCAGTACTGTTTCAGTAATCCATCCATACATTCATTTTTGGTAACAGAAATTTAGAGTCTTTCCCTACATCCCTAAGTGCAAGGCTGAAACCAAACCAGTCTATCATGGGGAATATTCCTGAATATAGACCCACGATCACTCATACAGGACCAATTTAGAACTGTCAACAAACCTGACCTCAACAAATTGGAGATGTTGGAGGAAAAGTAAAGAACTTGCAGAAAAATGAACATGACTACTAGGAAGAACATGGAAAATTCCAAGAGTCAGAGAGGAGAGTTTGATCACAGGAGTGTAGAGCTTTAAGCTGGCAGCAATGTCACGCAACTCTGGTTAAATATGTGTATTATATTTAGATTAATTTTATATAAACTACAACACATAAACCTTAAAAGATTCCATGACTGAAATGTTGTGTAAGAAACTCCAGTTTTCAAACATGAATGTATTATCGTCTCTCCTGTAAGAAGGAACGCAGTATCACACACGAGCGCTTGGGAGTCAACCAAAGGGACCAGAAAACGACAATTCCACGCCAGGCCAGGGGGTGGTGGGGTGCACTGAACCTCTCTCTTTTCTCTCCACAGACCAAACACGAGAAATCCTTCCTGTCCCGGCACCGAGGATGTCACTTCCTGTGATCCAGCTATAAAAACCCCTCATCCTCCATTCTTAAACAGTTCTGTTCTGGACTCTAACCAGTACACATTGTACTTTACTTTAAAGCCTTTTGCAGCCAGTGAAACTATACGGGTGGCTGTCCCAAACCTTCGTTGTGTGTCCAGCTGTTTCTTTCACAGCAGACAACTCTGAAGTGTTGGGGCTCCCGTAGGCAAAACACAGCCTGCTCACAGATCACTATCTTTGAAACAATTGTGAACAAAATGCTTAGCAGCAACTGGCTACCCTCAAAAGATTTGCAAAAAAATACTCAAACAGGGGCCAGGAGAGCCTGCTTCGGCTAGATTACCTATATCAAAAGCTATGTGTAATTAAGTACCCTCAAAACAGTTTCTGTAATACAATTACTTGGTAACTGACTATACAAAAATTAGCAATAGTTACATCAGTTTAAATTGGATAACTGATAAATTCCCATGGCCTGGTTACTTTTCAGTTAAATTACTATTAACTAATGAGAAACACATTGAATGCAAAGTCTAAGCCCCTGTTTTACATCTTCTTACAAGCATATACAGACTGGTTAGTTTATCTGGGCTTTAACATATACAGTAAATCCTTGCTATCTTTGGATTCTGTTCCCTCAGATTTGATTATTCACTTCTATAAAAGTGAATCTCATTTTTTCTGACTCAATTTTTCGGCCATAAGCAGCACTGAAAAGCGTCTCTATTTCCTTTGGCAGCTGAAGAAGGCAAGACTACTTCCCTCCTTTCCTACCAAATTTTACAGGGGTACCATCAAGAACATTCTGACCAGCTGCATCACTGTATGCTTTGGGAACTGAAGTGACTCTGACCATAATGTCCTACAACATATAGTGTACACAGGAAAAAAGATCATTCAGACCTCTCTGCCCTGCATGAAAGACATCTTTATATAGCATTGCATCCACAAAGCCTGTAACGTTGTGAAGGACATCTCCCATCCCTCCCACCGACTCTCTCTCTGACTTCTACCTGGCAGAAGGTATTGCCCTTTTGCCCTCACATCTGCTCCTAGCAACATATTTCTATGCAGTACATTTGTTACACTTGTTAATATTGTTGTATTTTATCATTTGTTTTTATTATTTAACTAGGGGGCTCCACCCCCTGCTCGCTTCGCTCGCCAACCCCTGTGTTTGGTTTACCGGATATACAATACAATTTATTTTTTGTATAGCCCAAAATCACACAAGAAGTGCCGCAATGGGCTTTAACAGGCCCTGCCTCTTGACAGCCCCCCAGCCTTGACCCTCTAAGAAGACCAGAAAAAACTCCCAAAAAAAACCCTTATAGGGAAAAAATGGAAGAAATCTAGGGAAAAACAGTTCAAAGAGAGACCCCTTTCCAGGTAGGTTGGGCGTGCAGTGGGTGTCCAAAAGAAGGGGGTCAATACAATACAGTACAATACATAGAACAGAATAAATCCTCAATACAGTATGAAAATAAAAATTCTAGAAGTACGGAGTAGAATTTCACATTAGATGATATCACATAATATGATTTGGATTTGTTTTAAGTCCTGGAGACCTCATTCATCAAGCTGCCTCCCCCATTTTGCCATTCCACATCTGAAATAGCGCTAATCCGATGAAAGGACCCCTCATTCCCACGTCCCCATTCATCAGGGATGACTTTACCTTAGGCAGACAATCTACAATTTAAAGAGATTTTTATTTTCTTGTGAACTGTTACATATGCATTATTTTCACTTTTACTTTAAAAACTTTTGTAAAAACAATACTTGTTTCTTTATTTCCTGCGAGGTTACATCTCTTTCTTCCCAGACATATAATACTGCTCGTGTTGTGAAGGGTGTTGCGGCTGAACACACGCTAAGGATATGCTTTTGGATCATTTGTTGTCTTTTTGCTGCTTGCTAGCTGCCTCTTCTGCCTGTCGCATGTCGTTGTTTTAAGAGCTGGGAACACACGATGCTTGCCTGCCAAAAGCAATCCAACAACTGCTAGCTTAGAGGTCTGTTGACTTGTTTTAAATGATGGCTCACTGCCTGGTCTCGCGTGATGTTGTAAAAGCAATACCTGTCTTTTATTTCTGGCCGTGGGCGTGGTTGAATTCTTTCTTGCAGGATGTATAAAGCTGCTCACGTTTGGTTGGAGTAGCTGCTGTCGCGCTGCCCTTCGATCTTTTTAAAGCCTGTACAGCCGCTGTCCTTTTTGCTATGGCCCTGGGACAATCTCTTTGCACCAAGTCTCATGTTTACGGTCCCCGCGAGACGCACCATGGCAAGTCTCCTTGGTCTTGCGGGTCTTTAAAATGTCTTTTGAGATTATCACGTATCGTAACCTTGCATTTGCTTTCCATTCCAGGATTTTCTTTTATATATAGAGAGATTAATACTACCTATTTCAAATTACAGTATGTCTATTGTGAGAAATGGCCGGCAGTGTATCCTGGCCAATACCCCCATGCTGCTAGGTGGAGTCCTCCCTGCAACATGGAGGTGCCCCGAATTCCCGCAGGGCATCATGGACATTGGAGTTTTCCTTCACAGCCCTGCTGGATACCGTGGGGGCTGCCAGGGGACGCTGCAGGGAGGCACAAGGATTTATATTTTCACTATAGCTTCCGGGCTGAAGAAAAAGAAGAGTTTTGATCTGACCCGGAAGTGCTAGGAAGTCACGTGGACTGAGGGACAGAGGCACTTCTGGGTCAAAGGGTTTAAAAGGACTGTGGGAGATCCCAGCAGTGAGCTGAGTTAGGAGGAAGGGTGACTGAGATGCTAGGAGTGGAGGATTGTGATTAGTGTATTTATGATTATTGATATATTGAGTATTGTGGGGTAGAGGGTGCTTTGTGCACATTTTTGTTATAATAGATTAATCTTTGGTCTTTTACCTGGTGTCTGACGTGTGGTCTGAGGGTTCAAGGGGACGACAGCGTCCCCTATCTGTCACACTATCTATTCACTTATGTAATATGTATGTATCTTTTATTTATAGTATATCATAGTTCTTTACTTCTCTTGCAATTGTCATATCTTTACCTGTTTTGCACTGTCCTGAGAAACATTGTTTTGTGCCACTTTATGCTGCAATATGTTGTATGGATTCTATAACAATAAAGCCACTTGACTTGAACAATAAAAATCAACTGACATATAATTATATTGTGTCTCTGTTGTTTATTTCAAGCATCTTGGAGAACTTGCCCCAGTTCCTCTTTAGGCTTCGACTATTTCACTTAGTTCTGTCTCTTCAGGCAATTCTAGACAACTTCGAATGATGGTGAAATTGGGGGCCTGTAGTTGAATTGAATCCGTGCTTTTTTTGTAAACATAAAGGTGGCAATACTCATACATTGTGTTTGGATCAAGTCTGAGGTACTGTGAAGGAATATGGAAGCCGACAGTCCTAGCGCTACATATTTTGTTATTTGGTAAAAAAACGTTTAAAATTTGAAATTGAAAATATAATTAAATATAATAAGCTAGCCAACCCACGGCGTAGCATATGCCGCATAATTATGTATTGATGGGTGACCACTTCCTGAACGACACAGTTGTCAGTACTTGTAGTCACAGTTGAGAAACGCTTTTTTAATGTCTTTTAAGCACAGGGGAAACAATGAACATGCGAAACATCCGTAATGTAATAAGCCACCAAGAAAAGTAACATTGCAACAATGCTATCTGGTTTGGGCTGCTTTTGCAGTGTTACCGCTTGTGCATATTAAATCTTGATATCCTTCGAGTAACTAACTAACTAACACCCACCCACACACACACACAGCTTGTGTAGAAGGTCAGCTGCTGAGAGAGCGTCTCGACTGTTGCAGGGCCTGCATCGGTGAAGCAGGTGAGACGCTAATGAAACAGAGGCACAGGGCTTATTGGTTTTTAAAGACTGCTTCCTTCATTGTGTTTTGAGAGGGAAACATACAATTGTCCGTGACTTACAATTGGAGGACCGCCTTACAGGAGGTTTTCCTTCACATGCTTGTAGACCTCTTTTTTCTTCAAATATATATTACAGCGTATTTGTATTCCTTTTTTAGCATCTTTTAACACAAACAGCCAATCAGATACATTTTCTTTTTTGGTCACTATTTAAAAAGTTAACTCAGTAACATTTCAAACATTGCCCAAGCACACTCAATTTTTATACACATTTCCACACCATAGTGATATTTAATACAATCCGAAGACATTTCTGAATAGTCCAAAGCAGATGAAAAAGCCCACTTCCATAATCCTGCCATAAATAATAAACAAAATATGCTCCCCTATTTAAATAAGAGCAGTGGATTGATGGATAAACAGTTCAAAGGCTCTTGAAATAGTACAATGAAGTAATTTATGAAGGAAAAGAGTGGAAACCACCAATTAAAATGACACAGATACTTTTGAGCAGATTGCAATGTATTTTGTGAGATCATTGCTATGTGGAAATAAATATATCTACTGATTGTCAGTGCCTTTGGAATAATCCATGGCATCCTGTGATACTGAACTGGAATAAATGATTTATTATTATTAAGCAAAACTGGTATTTTTTCATTTAGAAATAATGGATCAAAGCATACAACATTACATAAACCACACTATATCAGATTAATAAGGTACTGTCTATTTGCAACTTTTGATGGTAAAGAAAGACCTTTTACAATGATCACATAAAGTCACAAGACATTAACTCTCATGCAAATTAAATTCTTGTTAGCTCACAGCCTGGCACATTATATTGCAGCATGAAATATCAGATCAGAAAGTTCAAAATCAATTTTTCCTCTAATGAAGAAAAAAAAGTGGGATATTATGATTGTCACATTGATATCCTTTAACACCATGACTTTCAAATGTCGTACTTTAGCCCTACATAATGCACACTGGGTGGCACGGTGGCGCAGTGGGTAGCGCTGTTGCCTTGCAGTTAGGAGACCTGGGTTCGCTTCCTGGGATCCTCCCTTCGTGGAGTTTGCATGTTCTCTCCGTGTCTGCATGGGTTTCCTCCCACAGTCCAAAGACATGCAGGTTAGGTGCATTGGAGGTCCTAAATTCTCTCTAGTGTTGGTGTGCGTGTGGGCTGTCGCCCTGCCCAGGGATTTGTTCGTGCCTTGCACCCTGTGGTTTTCTGGAGCATTTTCATGTGCCTCCTTCATGATGTGTGTAAGTAGCGAAATGTCAATTATTTTCTAATTCTATACCCAAGTGTATGTCTAAAACTAGGCTTAAAGAGTTTAATCGTTCAAGCACGTATTTGTTTTGAGATAAAATAGAATTGCAGCACAACACACATTTGATTTTAAAAACTCTAAAATGTTTGATCCTGTATTGTTAAAAGTCAAAAATGTAAAACTATTAAGAAATGAGTATTTTTGTACAGTAATTGACAAGTCCTTTAAGTACATTTTAATAACTTTTATGCACACTGTTGAACCCTTTTGCAATTTACTGTATACTGTTTTTCATTATTATCTGGCAAATCATGTTTTTCATGATGTCAAAGTTAATTTTTGATTTCAAAATGTTCTTGTTTATTTTTTGCTAAATTACAACTATTAATAAAAATTCCAACACACAGCCTAAGTGAGAGACAACATTGGAGTGCAGCTTCTAGCACGGCTGCCTTCAAAGCTCCAGAATGCTGGCTTCAGCTATCAACCTGGACACTATCCATGTGCAATCTGTACATCACTGTCGTGTTTTTATTCAGCTACTTTATTTTCCTCCAGCATTCCAAAGATATGAAAGTTGGGTTATGAACGAGTGTGACTTTATGAGTTAAATTTGTTCTGTGATAAACTTTCAGCCTATTCCAAAAATCCTTTCTTCTTTGGCACAAAGCTGTTGAGATTGCATCCAGCTCCCCTACAATCCCGCACTGACATTAGTCGTTTCAGAAAGTTCACAGATAAATATTTAAAATTTGCCTAAAACATGTATTCCATTGAAAAATATTTTTTAATAAAAGAGATATTGCATTATTTTGCTGTAAAACAACCTCGTTGTCCACCTCAAATAGTGATATGGACTCTAACTGCAAAATCTGAAGATGTTTCAGTTAAACATGTGCATCAAGTTCACACTGGCACTGTGTCAAGCCATGAAAGGCAGGACTCCGGTATCTACTGTGTTATCTCATCCTGCTGATTTTCAGCACAGGTGCTTCCCATTCAGCCGAGAATACAAAGTGAGTTTTTAGAACAAATCTTTTTCTCTATAATAATGTTTTCATTTAAATTTCTCTTGATTGTACTTAATGCAAAGTACTTTCAAACATTGTCCACCGCAATTGGAATTCCAAGGGACCACTAATAAAATTAGAAAGCAAGCATCAATGACACATTGTTTTGGAAGATGATTCTTACAAATGTTATTTAATTGCACAATGTGCTGGAAAGCAGAATCTACACATGGCCTTTATACTAACACAAAAAATAACAGACATTTATTTATATGCAAAACTGAAATAGTAGTTTGCTAATAGCTTATTAAATTTGAAAAAAGGTTTTCTAGCATCTGATAGTGAGTAATTATGCTCAGTTGCCAATATCCATTAATATTACTGCACTCATATATTGCATTATATATAGTCAGAATTTATAATATATTTGGGTTCTGCTCATGTATCTACAGCTGCATCTTACATCTTGTTCATATATGGTGATTTTAGGCAAGCCTTGGTATTATTGGCTGAAAAAAATTCAAACCACAGTTCCAAACATGGTAACAAAGAAAGACAACACATGCAGATATATATTTTAACCCTGATTTATTCCCAGCTCCATCAGTTGTTCACTGATAATTCTGAGTCAAAGTTTATAAGCAATAATTTAGGTGCCAAATGTGGGCTTTGTGGAGCATCTTCATGTGCCTCCTTCATGATGTGCGTAAGTAGCGAAATGTCAATTATTTTCTAATTCTATACCAAGTGTATGTCTAAAACTAGGCTTAAAGAGTTTAATCGTTCAAGCACGTATTTGTTTTGAGATAAAATAGAATTGCAGCACAATACGTATTTGATTTTGAAAACTCTTAAATATTTGATCCTGTATTGTTAAAAGTCAAAGATGTAAAACTATTAAGAAATGAGTATTTCTGTAAAACTGTATCTTTTTTCATTTTAATAACTTTTATGTAATGATTTTAAATTTTCAAGATTAACCTGTCAATTATATTCAGTTATATCACAAGCAAACAGTTCATGCACAAACACTGTTCTAATTTAGTTGGGCAAAAACACATAAATATTGTAACAGCAATAAATACACACACTTCTTCCAAAATTGTAACTTGTCCTCATCATTAATTTTTCTTGACTTTGCATTAAAACAGTTTTCACATATTTACAGGTATTTTCAGTAACGACAATTTATACTGTAAGTTAAAGACAGTAGACATTTTTGCTGTTTTTTAACAGTTAGGAATTAATGTTTTTTTTTAAATTCAACATATTACTACATCTCTGCTACACTAGAAAACATATTATAGCTCTTTTTTAACTTAAGAGAAAAAGTTTAACTAGTTACCCGATAAAGACAATGGATCAACCTGACTTTTCATACAACTATAAAAACAATTTAAACAACAATTTTTAAAAAATTTTCTAACTTTCTAAATATAAATTCCAGGCTATTTTGAAGGAATCAGAAGAGAGAAAAAAAGATTACAGCCAACAAATATGTAGCTTGTACTTGGGTTGTTTTTTTAGAACATTAGAACACTAGGCTCGCCAGTCCTATCCACTTATTTCTTCCAAAAAAACATCAAGTTGAGTTTTGAAAGTCCCTAAAGTCCTACTGTCTACCACACTACTTGGTCACTTATTCCAAGTGTCTGTTGTTCTTTGTGTAAAGAAAAACTTCCTAATGTTTGTGCAAAATTTACCCTTAACAAGTTTCTAACTGTATCCCCGTGTTCTTGCTGCGCTCATTTTAAAGTCACAGTCTCGATCCACTGGACTGATTCCCTTCACAATTTTAAACACTTCAATCATGTCTCCTCTTGATCTTCTTTTGCTTAAACTGTAAAGGTTCAGCTCTTTTAATCTTTCCTCATAACATATCCCCTGTAACCCTGGAATCAACCTAGTTACTCTTCTCTGGACTTTTTCTATGTCCTTTTTGTAGCCTGGAGATTAAAACTCTACACAGTACTTCAGATGAGGCCTCACCAGCACATTATAAAGGTTGAGCAGAACTTCTTTGGACTTGTACTCTACACATTAGGGCGCTATATAACCTGACATTCTGTTTGCCTTCTCAATGTCTTCTGAACACTGTCTGGAAGTTGATAGCTTAGAGTCCACTATGAATCCTAAATTCTTCATATAAGGTGTACTCTCAATTTTCCGACCGCTCATTGTGTATTCAAACCTAACATTTTTACTTCCTATGTGTAATTCTTTACATTTTCTGACATTAAATTTCATCTGCCACAAATCTGTCCAAGGCTGTATGCTCTCCAAGTCCTTCTGTAATGATATAACGGATTCCAGATTATCAGCCAATCCACTTATCTTGGTATCATCTGCAAACTTGACCAGCTTGACACTTATATTCCTATCTAAATAATTTATATATATTAAAAATAGCAGCGGCCCTAGCACTGACCCCTGTGGAACACCACTCTTAACATTGTCCAATTCTGATGAGGTCCCTCGCACCATCACCCTCTGCTTCCTGTGTTTGAGCCAATTCTGTACCCTTCTAAAAACATCACCCTGAACTCCCACTTCTTTGAATTTGATGCCCAACCTCTCATGCGGCACCTTATCAAATGCTTTCTGATTATGAAATGCTTTTCACTTTAACTAACATTATAAATTTGGAAGACTGCCTTTTTTCAGCTTAAAATATTCTTTAAATGATATCAAAAAATGAAAAATGAAACATGAACATACTTATGCCATGGAACAATTGTAATCAAAAAATCAACAATTCTTTTCAAAACTGTGCCTTTCACTGAATTTGATATCTCGCAGAAATGGCTTGTGGTAGAGAAATTCCAAATTCAGAAATTAATATAGTGTGCCTAGATCTATAAAATACACCTGCCTTTTCATGCCAGCGGAGTTTGGTTCAGACCAGTGTAAAATATCTATCCATTTCTGGAGGCGATTTTGCGGGGGGATCCAGTTTATTTCAGGGCCTGCTTAAACACACTGGACAAGTTTATGGCTGTAAAATAATTTTATACCCATATTTTTGTGTGGACCACATTACCTTGAGAAAAAACCCATACAGACACTGACAGATGCGGACACCTTGACAGTGACCAGTAAAAAGTGAAAACCAATTGGCTGCAAAACTGGCTACATTTTTTGTGCAAGTTAGAACAGCATCATACTCTCGTCCTGACATATAACACATCCAGATATTACGATTGATTCTTCTTTTGTTGCAAATTCAGTTTTTCTACAAATCAGTTATTTCATTTTCAAATCTGGCTTTGGAAACATCAAACCTGTCTGTGAGTGATGAAATACATGTTACTTGTCATTAAATATTATTCATTGGGATTAGTGGTTTTAGGTCATTGAAACTACCATTAAATTCACATGTCCCTCACTTGAAAGTTCAGCAAGATATTTGGTGAACTCCATTGGGTGGAAAGCAGTGCTTTACAGCTGACCAACCTAGCCATTCAAAGATTAAAAATGACATAAATCACCTTCTTGAAGCTGTTGTTGATAGAGAAATGGCTTTTCCTGAAAGGCCAAAATATTTCTAACATGAACAGGGAGAACATTCTTGTTTCCTTGTAACTTGATATTGAAAAGCAAGATCCAGCATCAGTTTCATCACGGACATATGCCAGATCACAGTGCTCTCTCTGTTGAATAAACTGCAGAATTACTGGAAGCAAATCAGAATCTTAATAAAATATTACCTCAGGTTAACCATTGAAGCAGTAGTAGTAATATGAGATTGTAATAGTGCATTTCATATTCTTCTGCTAAATAATAAAACTGTTGGTGCTTTAATGATTGCCCTCATATGTAATTTACAATCCTAACTATCTTTTCCATCACCACTATCAGATTTACTTTTTCCAGTCTGCAACATGATTGTTGTTGATGGAGAATGCCAGGGTATGCAGAAAAGTTGTGTACCCCAGTGTCGTTTTTCAGTAACACTGTAAAACCCTTTACCTTCCAGACCATTGATGGAGCAACATGAGTAATAAGCAGACACCAGTTTTTATTTTCTAGTATTTTTGAGAGCAATGTTTTAGGAATATAATAGCAGTGTGAGGGAGAACCCCTTGGTGTTTCAAGGACACTGGTAGACCGGTGGAAGAGGGGTTTTAGAGTGTGATGTCTCGGTTCAGGTTTGACGACTCATTTGCAAAATAGCTCAGAAAAATGCACATTACCAAATTGATATTTTTATCCATGAAATGGTTTCAAAACTAACTTAATTATGTGGAAAACATGAACATCTGGCAACCCTGGCCAGATATGAAATTGACCAGCAGGGAAGGGGTCACCTTTGGAGATTTGAAACACCATTAGACATGGTGTTCTTAGACTGGTGCCTACTTGACCTGTGGCTAGAGTCAGCCCTGTGATAAATGATATTGTCTTTACTTTGAAAATCAGTGGTAAGAGATTCACTACACCCTAAGAAACATTTTTCAATAAGTTCATATTTAGTAAAAGCCGTGTGACACGATACAAAGTTCCATGCTATTTATATGATGCCTCTGTGATGGAATCACACTATTTTATTTTAGATTTTAGTAAATGTTCCGGGCCATAAGGTTTTTCTAGATATGCTTGGATTTTATCTACTTTTATTCAATTACACTATGAACCAGCTTCTCTCAGGTTTAGTGCTGGAGGTCCCAGTGGCTGAAAGCTTTCATCCCAACCAATTTCTTCTTTTAATTGGACTCCTACCTTAATTAAGCAAGCTGGTACTTCACAGTTAATGTTTTTTTATATCTCTCAAGAATTTATAAACTAGTTATGGTAAGTTTTTACTACATGAAACAGGAATTTAGGGCATAAAATTTTGGTTTTTAATTTTAGTTTTTTGTTTTTTAACTTGCTGGTTGGGGCGGCACAGTGGTGCAGTGGTAGCGCTGCTGCCTCTAAGTTAGGAGTTTTGGGTTCGCTTCCCAGGTCCTCCCTGCGTTGCATGTTCTCCCCGTGTCTGCACTCAGCGCTCAGGCCATGTTAAAAAAAAAGAAACAAAAAAAATACATGAATTCTGATGTGACTTTGTGCTGCATGGCCACAAATCATATATGTACCTGACCTAGGACCACCTATAAAAATGCCCCATTTGAACAGATCAGATATCTGTGTCCACACAGCCCTGCAAATGCCAGGTCTGTGTCACATTAAGGCAAAATATCGGATTTGAGTCACTTCAATCTGGTAATGTGAATGTTTACTTTGTGTAAATATGCAAACCCAAAATGCCCAGTTACGTATCTTTTTTTTCCACAAAGTGGGATAATCCTTTTAAAAATATTTAATTAATACTGTTAAATGAGCTGTCAGAAGGAAGTTGATTTCCTGATGCTGCACTCTTCAGTTCGTTTATTACATTCTTTGTAATACACTAATGAGCAAAAAATAAGTCGACCCAATATAAAGTTTTGGAGTTTTTCTACCTTAATCCCTGTATCTGATTTATTATTGACATATGCGATTTTCATAATTATTTGTGATTTTATACATATGCCTAATGGTGTAGTGACGGGGCTTTCTGAGCTTTGACATCCTAGCACCATGGTGGTCTTAATCCTGTCTTGCTTACACATGTCCCTCACAATATCGGTATTTGCATATACTGGGCTGGAAAAGACATAGTAGATTTTTTTTTTTATTATTATTAATTTGTAACTTGCTTATTTACTTTTCATACACAGGACATAAATTGCTTGTTTGTCTATGATATTTGAATGTGTACAGAATTAAGGATGGTGAATATGAATAAAAGGAAATTAAGCTATCATTTTTTAAGTTTTGGAAGATAATATGTTTAAAGGAACAGGAAGTCAATTACAATGCAGTAAAGGACAAAAAGATAATAAATAAATATTCCAGAGACATGAATATGAAGTTAATTGGCGACTCTAAACTGATGTAATATAATTAAAAGTGCAGTATATGTGAGCCAGTAGCACTAACTTCTGTGCCACACTTTTGCCTTAAACAAAACATTTTATTAATCGGAATACCTTAATAGATGCGTAGGGCTTTTTTTGGCACTCAGCCATTGCATCCAACTTTGTAATTATGAGTTTGTTCCTGCATTGAGTCCAAAGTCGCTGGCATAGACTCCATCTTGCTCTCACTGTAACTGAAAATGCAATATGAATTAATGGATATTTACACCCAAATTACACTGCCTTCATCTATTTTTTACTGATTTATTTAGTTTCTTTTAGAATTTATTGGACACTAAAATGTAAATTTGCCGGTTTTGTCTCTTTAAGATACTCTTCAAGTCCGACTGAGTGGCAGCAGTTCTTGTGCCGGTAGAGTTGAAGTCCTTCATAATGGTCAATGGGGCCACGTGTGCAGCTATGCCTGGGACCTGCCAGATGCAGAGGTGGTCTGTAGGCAGCTGGACTGTGGATCTGCCATTTCTGCTCCTCATCTTATGCACCCTGAGTCTCTTCCTGAGGACCGAGTGCTGACTGGTGTAAAGTGCAGAGGGAATGAAACTGAGCTGAGTCAGTGTGAGGCAACAACCCAGGAGGCACGGCCTTGTCAGCATGAATGGGATGGAGGTGTTATTTGCGCAAGTATGCAACATTAACGTATTTATTCAGTTTGTTTGCACATTCGTTTTGCACCTGAGGTGTTTTTGTTTATTATTGTTTATTCTTGTCTGTTGCTGTGTGCTCTTGTCGATTGCTTCAGGACTCACAGAATAACATTTTCATTGTACTGAGTACATATGACAATAAAGTTGAAGCTGAGTTGAAAGTTGTTCTTGTCTTACATAAAGTGCTGTTTGCTTGTACATTGAAATAAATGTTTGTTTTTTTTCTTTCTCTTAGAATCTACTCAAGCAAAAAATATGGATGACACAGGTAAACATTAGCAGTCATAATAATGTATCAATATATTTTATATACAGTACATATGTATAAATATGTCAGAATGGTTCTTCAGAGCGATACCCTAGGCCCTAGGGTATCGCTCTGAAGAACCATTCTGACATATTTAGGGCCTAGGGCCTAGGGCCTAGGGGAACCAAAGTTCCCTAAAGAACCATCCACAAGAAAGTGCCAGAAAAAAAACCAAAGAAAAAAAACAACCTTTGTTTATTTAGTTGCATAACCTGCTCCATTAATAATCATGAATAGATGGTACAAAATGTGAACTACCAAGGGTCATGTTTTAAAAGGACACAGTATAATAACAGGCTAAGTAGCCTATGATACATTTAAGATTTCTGTTTTGATTTTTGTTTTCAGATAGATAGATAGATAGATAGATAGATAGATAGATAGATAGATAGATAGATAGATAGATAGATAGATAGATAGATAGATAGATAGATAGATAGCACATCTATAACACACATGTTGGTCTGAACACATGCCAGAATAAGTAAAAAAGGAAATAGAAGAAAGAAAATGTCCGTGAGGCATTAGGCAGATATTTTGCTGTTGTTATAAAGGAGCCCCAGTTGTGTTTCTTGAGCCAATTCTGTTGAATAATTCATTGACTGAAAGTCCTCAGTGTTAGTGTGTCACAGAGAGATGATGTGCAGCATTGTTCATACTAGCACTCCATTTTGTCTTCATCCTTTCCTTCACAACTACCTCCAGTTGCTCCAGAATGTGTCCCATAACAGAGCTCACCCTTTTAAATTAGTTTGCTGATTCAGTGGGCATTTCTTGAAGTGATGTTACTAATGCAGCACACCACAGCGTAGAAAATCACACTGAACACACATTAAAGGGAGGCAGCCCTTCTCCAAGAAAGCAAGAGTCTGCTCTGCATTTTCCTACATAGTTCCTATGTGTTACGAGACCATTCCAGCCTATCATTGATGTGGACGCCCAAGTACCTGGGAGAGTGCACCACCTCTATCGTATGTACACTCCCTGAATAGTGACCAGACATTGAGGCTTTTTGGTGCGGTGAAAGACAATAACCAGTTCCTTCTTTTTGCTGATGTTAAGTTAAAGGCAATTCTTTCTGCACTAAAAAAACAAAGTTCTCCCCCTGACTCCTCTCCTCTGTCTCATCCCCTTTATCAGTACGCTCCCTAAGTGCAGAATCACCTGAGAATTTCTGCCAGTGCCATGACCTGATGTTATACTTACAGTCAGAGGTGTACAGAGTGAAGAGAAAAGGAGACAAGACTGTTTCTTATTGTGCTCCAGAGTTGCTCACATCTAAATCAGAAATGTAGTCTTTGAGTCTCACACACTGTGGTCTGCCCGACAAATAGTCCATAATGCAGGATACCATATGTTTATCCTTCTGCATAGCTCTGAGATTATTCCTTTACAGAGATGGCTGGATTGTTGTGAAGGTTCTAGACAAATCAAACAATATAATCCTTGCTGCCAGCTTCCCCAGGTAAAAAAAGTGCACTAAAATACACTTAATTTAAGTGCACATATTGTGTTAAAAGTGTGCTATTTTCAAGCACTAATTTTGTACTAAGTTGCTAATGTAATATCATTAGTGTAACTAAATATATACTGTACTTAAATACAACTAAGTGTACTTGAATGTGACACCATTAAGATGTGCTTAAATATGCTTAAGTACACTTTTTTTTTATTTCTGTACTTTCATAAATGAACTTTGTTTCTACTTGAAGTATATAGCGCTTTGAGTACTGAGAAACGCGCTATGTAATTGAATTATTATTATTATTATTATTTTAATCCACATTTTAGAGACTTGTTAATACACTTATAATATATGGTAAATACATTTATATTTCAATCAAAATGCAAGGATAATAAATTGAAAACATATTTGTGATATACTTCAATGTATTTCCAACTCAAATATAGCATACTTTTTGTATATTATATCCCAGAAGTGCAGTAAAATACACTTAAAATGAACTTAATAATAGTGTGTGAAAGTACACCAAAATTGAACTTATATTTAAAGCATGCATAGCACAGTATTACGTAATGCACTAATAACACATTTTTATATATTTCAGGGGTAGTACACTTTGTTTGAGTACACTTAATATCAATTTAATTATTAGTGCAATTTAGCATATTTACATAGATTACAGACACATAATGTATTTTTAATTAGTACATTTGTATTATATTTTCTTTGCACTTGCACACAAAAGCAATAATGTGATAGAAACGTACTTTCTGATATTAAAGTATATTTTTAGTACAAATAAGTATATTTTATTTTTACCTGGGTTGTTCAGCCTTGTGGAGCAGATAGATAATTGCATATTCTACTTTAATATTTGTCTACTAAGCAAACTGCAGTGGGTCAAGGTGGTCTACTAAAAGAGGACTCATATAGTCAAGGGCCTACCTATCAAAGGCCTTCATGATGTGAGATGTAAGGGCCACTGATCTGTAGTCATAAGGTAAAGAGACACCTGCCTTCTTTGGAACAGGTGCAATGCAATATGTTTTTCATAGCAGTGGCACTTTCTGGAGCCCTAGGGACAAACTGAACAGGTGACAGAGGACACCACAAAGTTCTGAGAGTGTAGTGTGGTAAATAATCCATTTTAGCAGAAACCCTGAGCACAAGTGACTGAAATGAGGTTCCTGCACAGGGTTTCTATGCATACTGCAGTTAAAATGCCTACTGAGAAGTTGTCAAGAGGGCACCCCTTTGATACAATTATAGATTATATCATGGGATTGTGCACAAATTCCTCAGAAGGAGATGGTAAGAGTTTAAAAGAATAGAATGGTCTGTTCTGTCCAACTTAGCATATTGCTTTCACTTCCCTCACTAGAATAGGATGAGTGTCGTGAAAGTCAAGTTAAGTGATGTGATGAAATGCATCAATTAAAAGATTTAAAAACTTGTATTAGTAAACATAACAAAACAAATTACGTCTTTTACTCATGAAGAAATTGTTCTATCATGTGTTTAAAGTCATGTGTAAGGAAATTAACTGCTCTTTTGGTCCAATTATTGTCTCTTTGACAGGTGAAAAAAAATTACAAATTTCAACCCTAGGTAATGCTTGTGCAGGAAGAGTAGATGTCTATTACAAAGGTCAATGGGGAACAGTTTGTTCAACTAACTGGAGAATAGAAGAAGTACAACTTGTGTGTAAGCTAATGGGGTGTGGAGAAGCAGAAACTGTTCCTCAAATGCCTATACCCTCTGGTGATGCTCCCATCTGGCTGGATAATGTTCACTGCTCAGGGAATGAAACCTTCTTATGGGAATGTCCTTCTAATCCCTGGGGCCAACATGAATGTGATCACAGTATGGCAGCCACAATTATATGTAAAGGTATGTGAACTGGATACATTATTCTTCTAATAATATTTTGAACAGAATTATTTGAATCCACAATAAATGTTCATGTTAAATATTAAGACTTTATAATCCTACGTTTAAATCTCAGTCTAGGCCAGCGTTTCTCAACCTTTAAGTATTTGTGACTCGAGTTTTCATAACAGTTTTAATCGTGCCCCCCCCCCCCTAACGTTTTTTTGAAAGGAGCCCACTAATACCAATTTGTTCTTTTTTAATTAATGATATATCATAGATGCATATTTTATTATACCTACTTAACTTTTATCGACATTTATCTAACTCTATATTTATTTTTCTAGTATCAGAATGTAGTTTAAGATAATTTGTTTTGGTTTCAATAGATGCATTTTTCATATTTTCGATTCTTGTTTTCTTTTTTTCACATCTTCGCGCCCCCCCTTTTTGTTACTTTGCACCCCCCTAGGGGTTCCCACCCCACAGTTTCAGAACCACTGGTCTAGGCATTGTCTGGTTGAAGGTTGCACATTTTTCTTTTGACTATGTGTGTGTTTTCTGCGTTCTCCAGTTTCTTCCAACATAAAAAAAATGTTCTCTTTTGGCTGACTAACCTGAAATGAATGAGTGTAGGTGTATATGGTTTGTCTAGTGTTGGTGGCTGATGGGCTGCTGATCCCTCTGACCCAGTATTGGAAATGGTTGACTGGATGAAAGAGTAGTCATAATGTTAGCATGATACTCAAATGAGCCAACCTGGTACTGTATTTAAATTAGTGAACCGGATAAAATTCTTAAGATTGATATTTACTGTATGTGAAAGCTGCCTGCTTGTAAATAGTACTTGTACAGAGATGTATTAACAAAAGCGGTTCACTGACATACTGAAAATACATATTTAGGTTTCATTTATTAAACACAACAGATGTTTACTCCGATGCACTACAATAAGTATAGATATTGTGTTGTTTTGGTATTTCTCTGTGCCTCTAAATGCAGAACTAAAGTTGGTATATACAGTATAATGATAATTGCTTTTATTTATTCAAATGTGTATTTTATATCATTTATTATGATTTGAGTTTTCGGCTTTACTCATGTAGTACTTTCAATGCTTTTTCAGCAAATTATCAATGTTTTAAATAATTAAAGTCATGTTCATTGTCATGTGTACATAGTGCACAGAGTACATATTGTATTGTAGTACAATGAAATACTTACTTGCATTTCCTTGGAAGCGCTAACAATAACACAACACCACCAAGCACAAGAAAGTATACATAGTATGCAGCACGTGTGTATGTACAATTTTGTATACAATTATATACCACTAGCCATGTGCGCCCAACTACGTTGCGCGTGTTAAAGTTGTCTGTGAAGGGCTCCCTGTTTAAACGCAGCTGCCAGTCGTGAACTGGGCCCTTCGTCGCACAGCATTATGATTTTTTATAAGGGAAACAAAATTACAAAACAAAACCCTTGGACATTGATTCGATAGGAATGGTCTACTCGGAATCTCTGTCCGAATAGTAATTATGTGGTGATGGAGGAGCATTTCTGCTTCTCTCCATTCACAATCCGTCTCGTTTCCACGACGCTGTCGTTTCCTCTCCTCATCAAGTTCGTTTCTTTTCATTTTAATTTTTTGTACTCGAGGTACGATTGTTACTCAAGGTAGTCAACGCCAGATCTAAACACAAAGAGTGGTATCGACAGTGTTTGTAAACAAAAGTAACAACCAAGGCAGTGTCAGGGGAACATGAATTCGCGGACAAACAAAGATCAAGATCCAAATGAAGATTATATATAAAGATTAGTTCATTTAAAGCACAACAATTTGTTTAGTTTGAATGTCTGTGTTTTGAGGTGTGACTGGAGTACTACAGTCTTCAGTAGTACAAGCCTGGAGGAGATTCTTAATGCAATGCCTATGTTTTAGCTGTCTCTCTACTGCCATCTAGTGCTTCTTCTTCTAATTCACGGACAAACAAAGATCATGATCCAAATGAAGATTATATATAGAGATAGTAGAAAAAGTTTCCTCTGTTTTCAAAGAAGCCATTCACGGAGACCAGATGAAAATGCAGAACAATTCTTTATTTGTGCACAGGTATAAACAAATGTCTCAGTCCATGGTATGAGCAATCAATAAAACAATTCATCTGTTTTTATGCTTTTCTGTTACATTACCTCATCTAATACATCACGTCATTTGACTCTTAATATGCATTATGTGCAGAGCTTCATCTAATCAACGAATGCCACCAGTACTTTCTGACTCCTTTTGACTCTGCTATCAATCTGAATATTGCCTTGTAAATAGGGGTGATCAGTGGTCTCTTCTATTGATTTTGGCACCACTTCATAAGGGGGTGTTTGGGCTTTGCCATTAGTTTATTTCTGCTTTCATTTTAACCTTAGCAACTATCTTGGTGGCTCATCTAAAATGAGGCAAAAGCTTAGGCTTGAAGGAACATTTAGTTAACCCTTTAGGTACATTCAATTCTTATCCCTATGTTTAACAATTCATTGTTACAACTTCATATAAGTATATACTAGTATTAAATTGTAAAATTATATCATGTATTGATTAAAAATATTGATTAAAATTCTATAATGCAAAATATATTTTTATGTTTATATACTGTACATGCGGGAAGTAGAGTTGGAAACTAAGTGAAATAACACATGCTTTTTTTTCTTCTCCTATCTATAAATAATGAAATAAAGAGACTAAAATTGACACATTCTATCCGAAGTAAAAATGAAGTTAGAAAATTCTTTTTTTTCTACTTATTCCTGGTGTCTGTTAGTAGAGGTGGGTTGTAATGCATTCAGAATAATGTTTGGCCACAGTAGTTCCCCATGAGTACATTTGTAAATAAAAAAATGCACTTTTACTTTGTTACATTTCTGTCACCTTCATTCCCATTAGATTTGAAATTACACATTTATTTTATCCACTTTCTGCCATTTTCTGTCCGACATGCACATCTGCAGATTGACAGCATCACATCATCCACACTACGTCTCAGCACATGCATGCCACAGAGTAATGTGCTGAGCCCCTTTCTCTACTCCTTGTTCAGCTCTGACTCTGTGGCCAAAGCTCCAGCTCCATCATTAAATGCACTGATGATATCACCATCATATGCATTACCAACAACGATAAGACAGATTACAGATAAGCGGTTTGTCTTCTGACTCAGTGGTGCCAGTGTGTCAGCAAAACCAATTGTGACTTTCAACAAACATTAAAGACATGGTGCTCAAAAATATGCTGACTAGAAGATCCTGTTAAGTAGCTGGATAAGTAAAATCATGAGGGATTTGCCAAGTAGCTTGAGTGAGCATGCATTGTTTCAAATACAGTCAATGTTTAGAGTGAAAATGAGAAAACAAGCAACAGTTATATTACATGAATGCTTCCTCCAGTTTTTTATTTATTTTTTTTCTTTATTTTGCCTTATATAATTTCTCGTATTAGAAATTTGTTAGTTTTCGCATACCACTTGGGGTCAGAGCACAGGGTCAGCCATTGTACAGCACCCCTGGAGCAATTGAAGGTTAAGGGCCTTTCTCAAGGGCCCAGCAGAGTAGGATCTCTTTTGGCAGTGACGGGAATTCAAACTGGCAACCTTTGGGATACCAGCGCAGATCCTTAGCCTCAGAGCCACCACTCCGCCCCCAGTTTATGAAAACACTAACTGTACATGTTTTTCTTTTCTTCTATTCTTTAGCAAACATACTCAGCTTGTGTTCTGAATAGCATTTATTTGCAACATCAGCCCCATATTATCACTAACCTACTAGCTTGGCAGTTGCATTAAAATGTATACTAATGATTTTTTGAATTTGATGTTCAAAATTAACTGCTACTATTAATATACAGTATTACCTAAGCATCCAATAAATTTAGACTGAAAGCGCTTAAGAGAAATTGTTGAGATTCTTAGTGTCTGGATCAAAGTGCAAAGATAAAACCCATGAGGACTTATTGAGATCATTCATGTTAGGTAGACTGTGGTGGGCTGGCGCCCTGCCTAGGGTTTGTTTCCTGCCTTGCGCCCTGTGTTGGCTGGGATTGGCTCCAGCAGACCCCCGTGACCCTGTAGTTAGGATATAGCGGGTTGGATAATGGATGGATGGATGTTAGGTAGAATGCCTAGTGCTGGGTGGTCTTGAGGCCTTGGAACCCCTGCAGATTTTGTTGTTTTTTTTTTTCTCTCCAGCCATCTGGAGGTTTTTATTGTTTTTTTTTTGTCCCCCCCGGCCATCAGACCTTACTTTATTCTTTGTTAATTAGTATTGCCTAATTTTATTTTTATATTTTTTCTTTCTTCATCCTGTAAAGCACTTTGAGCTGCATCAATTGTGTGAAAATGTGCTTTATAAATAAATATTGTTGTTGTAGCTAGTACAATTAAATCATATTAAAATTTGGGGAGGGCAGCAAAAACTTTTTCTCACCAATAAAAAAAGAATAAAAAATAAAATAAAATAAAATGGTGTTATTTTGCAATATATTTCCTGTATACTGCCAATAAAACTTTGAATGTATGTGCTTTTGTCTCCTACGAGCAGTGAGAGCTAAAGCAGGCACATAGCATGCAATTAATACAGTTAACCAAAATCACGTTATACGTACATATTTGGTTTTAAGAACTTTGCTTTGTATGGTTGTTTCAGCTTGGTAAGGCAGTGGCATAGAGACTCATTTTTGATTGTTAGACATGTTAGAAACTGTATAGAGTTTGTATGTTCTCCCAATGTGTACATGGACTAATTTTAATAAGTCTGAGTAACTGTAGAAAGTGACCAGTTTTATGAAATGATTTAAAAATAAGCAGACAATCAATTAATAGGCACAATGTGAGTGCACTGCTTATTGCTAGTGCCTCATGATTCTAGAATTCTGGGTTGAAGGCGTAGTCCCATCAAAATTTTTAAGATATGTTACAATCAACAGAAAGCTTGTTGTGAACAGTCAAGAAGATAAGAATGGTTCTAATTTATTTCAGGTTTATCTGAATATTTGCATTATAAGCATTTATATATCGAAATAATGTAAAACAACATTTATGGTATTTTTTTTCTTTTTTATTGTGCCTTGGCAGGCTTTTGCTTACTTGACATGATTTTTTCATTACAGTTATTACTATCTGTAGTACTAGGGTGTTGTACCGTGTTAGCCATCATGAATGTAGAGAAAAGCCAAGCAAAATGACACCTTTTATTGGCTAACTAAAAAGATTACAATATGCAAGCTTTCGAGGCAACTCAGGCCCCTTCTTCAGGCAAGTATTACTATCTATAAGCAAATTTATATATGTTTATAAAAAACCCAAAAAAACTTACTTCTGTTTTAAGGTGCTGTCAATATATCACTTGAGAATGGAGGAAGTCCCTGTGCTGGCAGAATGGAAATTACATCTAACATTGGGATACTTACACTTCCTGATGAATTAATTGACAGTCCATTGGCGGACGTTGTGTGCAGACAGCTTGGTTGTGATTCAGCTGTCTCAATTAAAAGAAAGGCTTACTTTGGAGAAGAAGCTGCTAGTCTTTGGATTTTCCCAGTTCATTGTGTGGGCAATGAATCATTGTTCTGGCAGTGTTCTTCCAAAGCGTCCCTTAGAACTGAATTATTTGAGGACATTCAGAGTAATTTTGCGGGAATGGTGTGTTCTGGTAAGATTTAAAATAATTTTTAACTTTGCATTAAGTATACTGTATGCATTATTAGGTGTATTAAGAATATTTTATATAAGTAAAATATATTATGTATAATATATATTATATAAGAAAATTTACACCTGGGGACAAAAAAAGTTCTATCTATCTATCTATTATATAGTGCCTTTCATATCTATCTATCTATCTATCTATAGCAAATACCCTAATCATGCAATGGAAATATAAGAGTAGCTCTCAACACTGTGTAATGGAAATATGATAGAACGTTTATTTTTATTGTATAGTATTATTATATTAATTTAAATTGTTATTTTAAACTGTTACTTGAAATTAAGGCAGAATTCAAAAATATTTTAATTTTAATTTGTCACAAAAAACAAAATACTTTTATTTAAAGTTTCATAAGTACAGTGTATGTAAAGTTACTACTACAATTCAATAATTCAGGGCAGTGTGAATAAAATTACAGTATTATTTGTGTGTGGGGGGGGGGGGGGGTCTTTAAATCTCAGCTGAGTTTTGCTTTTAAAACTTTCCTTTAGCAGAAACTGGTGACATTGGAATGAGATTGACTTTCCTTGAAACTCACATATTGTTCTAACGTCAGAAACTTTTAGTACCTTGAAAAATGATAAACTGTAGAAAATAGTAACAATCAATTATCATTCAATTTTTAGCTCACATACAGCCAAGATTGGTCAGCAGTGAGGACCCCTGTTCCGGCCGTGTAGAGGTACAGTTTGGAGAGACCTGGGGGACAATTTGTGACTCCAGCTGGGACATAAAGGATGCCAATGTTGTCTGTCATCAGCTTCAGTGTGGGGTGGCAGTGGCAACTGCTGTAGGGGCTCTTTATGGGAAAGGGACTGGACCTGCATGGAATCGACAGTTTGAATGCATGGGCAATGAGTCCATTTTGTTTGACTGCCCTCAATCACAACCCAGGGCTGAAAACTGCAGTCACAGCAGTGACATGTCAATTATCTGTTCAGGTATGTAAAATATAAAATATCATGTGTAAACATATGCAACATCTATTTTTTTAGTGACCATTGAAAGCAGCATTCATTCAATCAACTTGTTTTATTACTAGTATTATTTCAAAGGTAGGTTGAAGACATCTCAAGGAATTTCATCCTTTGCTCAGTGCTCCTATTCTGCCCTTTATTTAGTAGACAGTGCACAAACATGTCTTATTGTGAATTTCCCATTGGGATTAATAAAGTATCTATCTATCTATCTATCTATCTATTGTTTTGCCACTTCTAAGGTGTCTTTGTTAGTCTTATTAACATCTACAGTTGGGTTTAATTTGTATTATTTTGTTTTATTTTTTATTATTTTAGTTGGATTCCTTCTTTTTTGTTGTATTTTACATTTATCAGTCTTTGTAGTCACTGCTTACATGACCCTGTGCACATATTTTATTCTCCTTTAGCACACATTCTACATTTGCTACTAATCTGATATCCAGGATTTATTCAAAAATGATAATTTCTTAGTACAACAGCAACAGTTAAAACGAACATCTTTGTTTTGTGCCTTATTTGGTTTTCACAAGTCATGATTCTTTTTCTTCTGCAATAACTATTTTTGCATTGTTGTCTGATTTATCTTTAATCTAGAAATGTTTCTTCTGTCCATCTGGACTTCAGCTGTGCTCTGGTTCCAATTGTTTTAAATCGTTTGAGCAGCATCTTATTAAACTTTAAACTTCTCTTGTAAAAATCCTGATGTCATCCATTGTTTTGTTCACACACAAGCTTTTTTCTTAATTCTTTTTATAATGATATATATATATATATATATATTTCATTTCTGTAATCTTCTGAGCAGCACCCTGAGTATTATCTTCAGTACATATGAAATCAGTTAAACTAATCTATCAAAACACCTGTTTCATCTTGTTTCTCTAATAACTAAGGATTTGCAGTTTCTGGTATTGTTTTATACAGGTCTATGCTTGCTTTTCCCTGAGCTTAAACTTAATGCTCTTCCATTTTCCAGTGCAGGCACCATTTAATATTTTAATTATTGTCTAATATTAATCACATTCTGCACATGATATTTTTGCTCAGTTTCACAGACGTCTACATTGTGCTCACTAATTTATTATGAGATCACTGTAAAAATTATTTTGTTCACTGTGCTTCTCACTAAAAATGTTGTTCAGTTTCAGTACCCTTCCGCCAATACTAAATTAAGATCTGATCCAAATTATATTATCTTGGTATTTTCTCAATTTTCAAAACAGTTGCATGCATGACACATGCCAAAAATAAAGAAAAAATCCACATGACAAGTTATTGAAAATGAGGAACAAGAGGTGCAGCAAAAATGAAACTACACAAAATTCGCTCTTTTACTGTAAACTGTGTCTGAAATTCGCATCTTAAAAACAAATAATTAAACTAAAATGATGATTTGAACAAGTCATTTATACTGCAGTTGAGACTAATGAGCCTGACCTTACAGATAGCTAGGGAACTGCTTATATTGCTGCTTCCAGCAGCATTAGCATCAGTGTACAGTCGGGAAATATCGACACTGATGTGAGCAACAATTTGGAAGACAATCAGATCACTGCAGGAGATAAGATGCACCTAACAACACCAAACCAAAATTTATTGTTGTTAAGTTCAAGTATGTGTTAAATGTTATCTTTTAGCCAATAATTGTAACAAGAAAGTGTTTAATTGATGATTGATTTGCACTATCGGAAGAAAGTTGATTTCAAACATGTGTTGTTGCACTCAGTTAGTTTGTTACATTCATTGTAATACACAAATTAACAAAAAAAGATGAAGATGACTTGATATGTTTTTCTTTCAATTTTAATCCCTGTATTTAATTTATTATTAACACAGAAAATGTTCATAATGTATATGTGTTATAAGTACCAGAGAAGATGGTCTGCCATCCAGAGGGGAGTAGAGGGCCATTGCTTTCCTGGCCAAGTTGACATAATAGAAGGACCATTGGAGCAGAGTCAAAGCCTGGCCAAGCAGAGCTCCATTTGGTATCAGGAATGAGTACTGAAAGGACCTGGGGAAATGGCATTTTACAGACAATGTATTCCCTAGTATGAGAGGTGACAGCGCTCCTCTGACTGAATGCCAATTCAGACACCTGCAGGGTTGTCTGGGAGTTGGAGTCAGGAGTGGCAACCCTTTAGGGGCCCTTGGATGCCTCCAGAGGGCGCCATAGGAAAGGAGCTTGAGAATTCCATGCGGCTTCCATGTGACACAGGAGTGCTTCTGCAGGTTAACGTCTCAATCCCGGTAGCACTCCAGGTTTCAAGATAAAAGGGAGCCATCTCACTGCATCAAGGAGCCAGAGTTGTGAGACAGTTAGATGACTCTTGAGGAGAAGGTCAGGTAGGAGATATTGAAGATATTGGTGTGCTATTTGATGATTGTTTGGTGGATTAAAGCCTGACTCTGCTGCTCTTGTTAATAACTTACTGTTTAATTGAACTTGGAACTATTTGTGGTCCAGTTGGGTCTGGTATCGCGGCACTATGATGCTCTCTGGTGGTCACAGTGTGTGACTAGTGGGTAGGTAGTCAGATGAGAGGGGCCCTTTTAAGTTTCAACAGCCTTGGGCCAATGGAACTCTTAATCTGGCCTTGACATGAAGGATATAAAAAAAATATTGATTGAATAAACTGAATATTTCAAAAAAGCCAAAAGAAATATATATAAAACTATTCAGGATAGTCCATAAGCTCATATACTTCAATGTGTTGATTGATATTAAAGGGCAAGAAAAACTGGCATCATCAGCAAATTTGAATGCCACTAGTCTCACATTGTTCAATTTGCTTGGACTAACAGAGAATTTAGAATTTTATTTTTCTATAACATAAAAGACAGGGAGTGATTAAAATGACTGATGCAAAAAAGAAACAATGAGTAACCAGAGTGTGCATGTCCTCATATTTTTTTCTTTCGTTACTCCAGTATGACATTTATTTTTTAAATTATAAAGCATGCTCATATAATGGATACACATATTCACCAGTCCAATTTTGAAATCACATTTGGATTCATGCCATGCCAAAATAGCAGGTGCTACTTTTTTAATATATTTTGTATTCATATTACGCAGGTAGAGGAGGCCCACGTTTGGTAGATGGGTCCTCAAGATGTTCTGGAAGAGTAGAAGTCTTATATGGAAACATTTGGGGTACCCTCTGTGACAAACACTTGGACCTGCACACGGCTCATGTAATCTGTAGACACCTTCACTGCGGAACAGCTGTTTCAATTCTGTCAGGAGAACATTTTGGAAGAGGAACAGGTCCTGTCTGGAAAAGGAGTTTTCTTTGTAATGGAAGTGAGTCAGATTTGAGAAAGTGCAAAATGTCCTGGGATAAAGCACCTTGTGATCACAGTAGTGATGCCGGTATTATCTGCTCAGGTATGATTGTTTATTTCCTACATACAATGTGACATTGGTGCTAAATCGAATTCCAGCACCGCTTGGTGTAAAGGTGGCAAGTTACATGCCATATTACGCTACGGAGGATATCCTTGACTTCATTTCAAAGAATTTAGGAAAAACACATGTCTGATTTATTTTTTACTGATCCTAGATGCTGAATGGCACCTGCAACTAACAGATGGAGGAAGTCATTGTGATGGTGTGGTACAAGTGATGCTTAATGGTACCTGGGTCCAGTTTTTGGATTCTGACTGGGATTTAGAAGATGCTAGTGTGGTCTGCACTCAGCTAAAATGTGGATATGCCATAGAAGCACAAAAATCCTCAAGATACGTGTCTGAAAGAGGCAGGGTCCTACTTACTAACATCAATTGTGCAGGAAATGAATCGTCTCTACAGGACTGCTCTCATTCTGTTATGTCTGAAAGTGTGAATGTTAGTGGCAGTGTAGGAGTGCTTTGTTCAGGTGGGTCCTTGTTTGTCAGACACTTGCTCTTTTAGACACTGGTTTATACTTGCAGTGAACAAGTTGTCAATGTCAGTCACATGCCGAAAAGCTAAATATTCTAAATGCCTATCACCTTTATAATGTTCTTTTCCTTTCTGCTGCATCTCTTAGAGCACCACAGAGTCAGGCTGGCAGGCCTCAGCAGTCAGTGTGCAGGGAGAGTTGAAGTATACCATTGGGCCACCTGGGGAACGGTCTGTGATAAGTCATGGGACCTGGTCGATGCAAAAGTTGTGTGCAGACAGCTGGGATGCGGAACTGCAGTTCGTGCCGCTGTCTCAGCTGAATTTGGGGAAGGCTCTGGACCGGTGTGGCTGGACGATGTAAATTGCCACAATTATGACTTCACCCTTTGGGATTGTCCATCTGCTGACTGGGGAGAAAGCAAATGTCTTCACAGACGAGATGCTGGAGTTGTGTGCTCAGGTAATGTTTTAGTGCCTCCTCAAGGCTTAACATTGTAATAATGATTACATTTTAATTAGTAATGCAACAACATTTAATGCAAAAATCATATAAAAACTGTACTAAAGTACAGAAGAATGTGATGTGATTTTGACAGTGAAGCATCTTTGCTGGATAACATTTATCCTTTCAGTAACAGTTTAGTTTAGGTACTGCAGAAATGTACCTATTGCTTATTTATTCTTATGTAACAAGACCTAAACAAAGGCTTCTTTTGGTCTTCATAACACTTATAAACAACAGTAGATCGGTTATTCAATTATGCGCATTGTGGCATATTGACATGATGGTAAAATGATTTGTTAATATGAAGGATTCACAGGTTTTCTACTAATTATAGAATACTAGCAAAATACCCTCGCTTCGCAGCGGCAAAGTACTGCTTTAAAATTTTTATTAAGAAGAAAAGTTAACCTTTTTAAACTGAGGGAAAATATACCAATAATTATTTGTTAATGATCTGTGGATCCAATGTGTACTGTTTTGTCAGATTCATAATGTATGTTTGGGTTGTATGCAAATCCACAATCGGCTTTTTTGAGCCAAACCTGTTGTTTTCATATGAGCCGCTTTTCATTATTGGGATCGTACCTAGAAACAGAAGCTCTATTAACTTGTGGATTTGCCTGCAAATATTTAGCGGCAGCGTGACTATGAACTTGTGGATTTGCCTGCGAGTATTTGCCGGCAGCGTCACGAAGTTGTTTCCGTCTAGCTGCATCAGAAAATGTATGACGACACCTGACATGCCTCCTTTTTACTGTTTTCTCACAGCTTGGATTGCTGCTGTCATAATCGGTTTGAGTTTCATGGTTTGCTTCGATTACATTAGTATTTGTAGGACTTGTTGTGTTGAAGTGACATTCGGCATCTGTCAAGCGTTGTAGGCATACAACCGGTTTCATCGATAACTTCACTTTTGAGAGTTTAAATATTCATAAACATCAAAGTGTCCACTCCTCAAATCGACACCTGTGAATCTAAGATGTTTAAGAGGCATTGGCGGTTGTCCAAACGTGTAAAATATTTGGCCATTTCGGTACACTTGAAAGCGACAACCGAACAATTCAGCGGCAGCCATCAACTCACATGCAGAACCATAGGTGAAGGGCTTAAGCATTTCACTCTTATAGTGCTCCTGTGTAGTATAATTATCTCCTGTACCATCATCAGTCCACACCTTGAACCTGTCCCAGTCATTCAATAAATAAGACACAATGTTCCTCTGGATATCAAGAGTGAGCCTGATATGGCCGTGCAATATGTAAGATGAATTGATTATTATTCAGGTTGTACAGGTATTACTGTCACATTCAGTCAGTGAGGGCTTTGCTTTTTATTAGTATAGATTAAGAGAAATGTGTCTTAGTTAGGCCACTTCAGATGACTCCAGTGTGAAGTTTTGTTAGTAGGCCACATTGCAGAGATGAATAAACACTTTATTGATGCTTTGTAAATGTTATAAGGACCCAAAGAAGTGTATGTTAAGGTCTTGTTACATAATATTAAATGAGTCTTCTTCTTCTTTCGGCAGCTCCCATTAGGGGTTGCCACAGTGGATCATCTTCTTCCATATCTTTCTGTCCTCTGCATCTTGCTCTGTCACATCCATCACCTGCATGTCCTCTCTCACCACATCCATAAACCTTCTCTTAGGCCTTCCTTTTTTCCTTTTTCCTGGCAGCTCTATTGTTAACAATCTTCTCCCAATATACCCAGCATCTCTCCTCTGCACATGTCCAAACCAACACAATCTCGCCTCTCTGACTTTGCCTTTAAACCGTCCACCCTGAGCTGACCCTCTAATGTCCTCATTTCTAATCCTGTCCATCCTCGTCACACCCAGTGCAAATCTTAACATCTTTAACTAAGCCTCCTCCAGCTCTGTCTATTGCTTTCTGGTCAGTGCCACCATCTCCAGCCCATATAACATAGCTGGTCTCACTGCCGTCCTGTAGACCTTCCCTTTCACTCTTGCTGATACCCGCCTGTCACAAATTACTCCTGACACTCTTTTCCATCCATTCCACCCTGCCTGCACTCTCTTTTTCACCTCTCTTCCACAATCCCCGTTACTCTGAATTGTTGATCCCAAGTATTTAAACTCATCCTCCTTCGCCAACTCTACTCCCTGCATCCTCACCATTCCACTGACCTCCCTCTCATTTACACACATGTATTCTGTTGTGGTGGTCCTACTGACCTTCATTCCTCTCCTCTCTAGAACATATCTCCACCTCTCTAGGGTCTCCTCAACCTGCTTCCTACTATCGCTACAGATCACAATGTCATCAGCAAACATCATAGTCCACGGGGACTCCTGTCTAAACTCATCTGTCAACCTGTCCATCACCATTGCAAAGAAGAAAGGGCTCAGAGCTGATCCCTGATGTAATCCCACCTCCACCTTGAATGCATCCGTCACTCCTACCGCAGACCTCACCACTGCCACACTTCCCTTGTACATATCCTGTACAACTCTTACATACTTCTCTGTCACTCCCGACTTCCTCATATAATACCACAGCTCCTCTCGAAGCACCCTGTTATATGCTTTCTCCAGGTCCACAAAGACGCAATGCAACTCCGTCTGGCCTTCTCTATACTTCTCCATCAACATCCTCAGAGCAAACATCGCATCTGTGGTGCTCTTTCTTGGCATGAAACCATACTGCTGCTCACTAATCATCACCTCACTTCTTAAACTGGCTTCTACTATTCTTTGCCATAACTTCATGCTGTAGTTACTACAGTCCTGCACATCCCCCTTATTCTTAAATATCGGCACCAGTACGCTTCTTCTCCACTCCTCAGGCATCCTCTCACTTTCCAAGATTCCATTAAACAATCTGGTTAAAAGCTCCACTGCCACCTCTCCTAAACACTTCCATGCTTCCACAGGTATGTCATCTGGACCAACGGTCTTTCCATTTTTCATCCTCTTCATAGCTATCCTTACTTCCTCCTTGCCAATCCGTTGCACTTCCTGATTTACTATCTTCACATCATCCAACCTTCTCTTTCTCTCTTTCCCTTCATTAATCAGCCTTTCAAAGTACTCTTTCCATCTGCTTGCTTGTGAGTATGTTACCTTCTTTATCCTTTATCACCCTAACCTGCTGCACATCTTTCCCAGCTCGGTCCCTCTGTCTAGCCAATCGGTACAGGTCCTTTTCTCCCTCCTTAGTGTCCAACCTCTCATACAACTCATCATACGTCTTTTCATTAGCCTTCGCCACCTCTCTCTTCACCTTGCGCCTTATCTTCTTGTACTCGTCTACTTTCTACATTTCTCTGACTATCCCACTTCTTCTTCACCATTCTCTTCCTCTGTATACTCTCCTGTACTTCCCCATTCCACCACCAGGTTTCCTTTTCCTCCTTCCTGTGTCCAGATGTCATGCTAAGTAGCCTTCTTGCTGTCACCCTTACTACATCTGCTGTAGTTGCCCAACCATCTGGTAACTCTTCACTGCCACCCAGTGCCTTTTGCCCTCCAACCCTAAACTCAACCTTGCAGTATTCCTTTTTCAACTTCCACCATTTGATCCTTGGTTCTGCCCTCACTCTTTTTCTCTTCTTGATCTCCAACGTCATCCTACAGACCACAATCCTATGCTTCTTAACTACACTTTCTCCTGCTACCACTTTGCAGTCTTCAATCTCCTTCAGATTGACTCTTCTGCATAGGATGTAATCTACCTGTGTGCATCTTCCTCCACTCTATGTTCCTCCATCTTCTTAAAATATGTATTCACCACAGCCATGTTCATCCTTTTGGCAAAATCCACTACCATCTGACCTTCTTCATTCCTCTCCTCGACACCATACCTACCCATTACCTCCTTGTCTCCTCTGTTCCCTTCACCAACATGTCCATTGAAATCCGCTCCAATCACCACTATCTGTCTCTTGGGAACACTGTTCATTACTTCATCCAACTCACTCCAGAAATCTTCTTTCTCATCCATTGCACACCCAACTTGCGGGGCATATGCACTAACAACATTCATCATCACACCTTCAATTTCCAGCTTCATAATCATTACTCTGCCTGACACTCTTTTCACCTCTAAAACACTCCTGACATACTGTTCCTTCAGAATAACCCCAACCCCATTTCTGCTCCCTTCCACACCATAATAGAACCATTTCAATCCACCTCTGATCCACCTGGCCTTACTCCCCTTCCATTTAGTCTCTTTCACACACAATATATCAACCTTCCTTCTCTCCATCATACCTGCTAACTCTCTCCCCTTACCAGTCATACTGCCCACATTCAAAATTCATACCCTCAGTTCCACTCTCTTTACTTTCCTCCTCTCCTCCTGCCTCCGGACATGTCTCCCCCCTTTTCTTAATATTAAATGAGTAATAGGTGCATTTTTGCACAGTACCTAAACTAAAGTGTTATCAATAATTCAACGATCACATGATGAACAAATTCAACCCAGTTAACGAACCAGCATTAACCAATCCTGGCAGCAGATGCAAGGCAGCTCAAATTAATTCATTGTCCCTTTTGTTTGTTAAATAGATTTCTTAAAGTATATGTGCAAATTACAGTCTAAAAGTCTAAAATGTGATTTTTTTGTTTTATATGCATTTTTGTCCAGAATTTAAAATTCAGCTTTGAATGAGAAGTATAAATGATATTTGTTTTTTTGTTTATTTTTTATTTTTTTGTTTCCTAATCATTCTTGCAGAGTTTAAGGACCTCCGCTTAGTCAGTGAAGAGTATGACTGTGCTGGAAAGTTGGAAGTTTTTTATAATGGAACATGGGGAGATGTTTGCACCAATGGAATTGATTCCACCACTGTCAGTGTTATTTGTAACCAGCTTGGTTGTGGTGACAGTGGCTTTCTAAAGGAGGGTAAATATGATGGAAAAGGCAGGAGAGTAAAATGGCTAGATGGTGTGACATGTCATGGGTATGAGTCAGTCCTGTGGGAGTGCCCCTCCTCACCATGGGGAGAAAATAACTGCCAGGATGGTGAGGAAGCAGTCATAAAGTGTTCAGGTGAGCATGCTCTTAAATCAGATTATTTAAGGCTTCTGTTCAACAGTTCCTGGGTTTGAATTCAAGATTTGGTTAGTGTTTGTGGGAAGTTTGCATTCTATCCAGTCTTTTGTCCCACTGCTTTTTTTTTTACTTTGTACTCCTTTTGTGGCTTGTGCTTTATTATTTTGGAAGAAAATAAGCCACGATATTTAAATTTAACAAAAGGAGGTCTTTAACAGCATTAATGCTGATCTAGAACTTTAAGTTCTGAATTCCAGTTAAAGCAAATCTCTAGTTTTTTGTAGCTTGGAAATCACCTCCCCATTATTGCCATTCCATCAATCAATGTCAACCTGTTTACTTCATATAAACAAGAGTTAGGTCATGTCTGCTGAGACTTAGTTGGCAAACATTTATCAGTTATATTGTTTACAGAGATCATTAATTGTCTTATCATTGGCTTGATACCACACAGAGGCAGCATCACCAGACACTGTTCACTGGCAGACCTGTGTGGGTGAGAAGGAGCATAGCACCTCACCAGTGTTTCCATATACTGACCCATTGACTACTCTGTAGGCAAGCATCAGGGATGTGAAATTGATGCATGCAGCTACAGGGAGCCAATGTATCGACCTGAAGAGAAGAGGGACATTAGCCCATATTGGCTGGTTAAATACAAGATGGACCGATGAATTCTGGACCATTTGTAGAGGCTTGATTGCACATGTGGGTGCTCATGCCAGAAGTGAGTTGCAGTAGTCCAGATGTGACATGAGAACAGAACAGAAGTTGTGCAGTATACTCTATCAGATAAGGTCTGATCATGCAGATGTTCTACAGTGTGAACCTGCCTGAACTGTAGTTCAAAATGTCCTTTTTTCTTTAATGTCTATAAGCCCAGGCAACTAGCTTGAGTACAAGAACAGGTAGGAGAAAAGTTACACAATTATTCATAGAATAGAATAAATTAAGATTCAAATTCTGCACAAATGTAAGCAAATTAAAACTGAATGTGACAGTAATACCTGTACAAGCTGAATAATAATCAATTCATCTTACATAGGGTACCAGGTGTTTCTCTATGTCTTGATTAATCTCTTGTTAGATGTGATATGGCATGGCCCTTGATCCAGCATGGAGCAGCAGAGATTGCCTCTTCTCAGGGTGGAAAATGGCAGAGACAGAAAGCAACTGCATCACTTTGCAGGCCTTATTTATTCAATTCTAATGGCTCTTAATGAACCTGTTGCAGAGTGGGGGGTAGGTGGCTCTGGTGGTCAATGATTCAGCTCAGACAGACTCAGCCCCACAACAGCTCATGCTTTCCACCTGGAGGGGGATGAGGTGCCTAGCTTTCCCTTTTACACCAGCCTTAATGCCATAACAACCTGTTTTCTCCCAGGCTAGCTGGCCTAGACAGTCAATTCCTGTTTTGGAATTTCAGCTGGAACTACCTGCATACAGAAATCTTATCTTGATCTGGTAAGTTGTAAATATGCCTGAGCAAGGACTGGCACAGAGAGCTTTCCTGGATTGTAAAATATGATATTATGCATTACTAAAACACATTAACCTGTATACTAGTCCATTCATCCATTATCCAACCCATTATATCCCAACTACAGGGTCACGGGAGTCTGCTGGAGCAAATCCCAGCCAACACAGGGCGCAAGGCAGGAAACAAACCCCAGGCAGGGCGCCAGCCCACACACACACCAAGCACAATTTAGAATCATCAATGCACCTAACCTGCATGTCTTTGGACTGTGGGAGGAAACCCACGCAGACACGGGGAGAACATGCAAACTCCACACAGGGAGGACCCGGGAAGCGAACTAACTGCGAGGCAGCAAAGCTACCACTGCACCACCATGCCGCCCTTAGATTTTAGTTTTCATCTCAAATGGTTTAAAACTCAATTTATCCCTTTTTCTCAAAGAAAAAATATAAACATCAAATTCTTCTTCTACACATAAAAGCAAGAATTCTTTCACTTCCTTTGCTTTTTAAATAGTGTCAGTTGATGATAAATACCATTCAAAGTGTTGTTTGATTCTTCAGTTTCCAGCTACATTGACATTTAAATGAAGTTCTGGAGTATTGTTATTATGCATTGAAATAATTACTCAACATATGTTCTGGTAATGAGTAATATTTTACATGAAAAACATACCATGTCTGCTTTTCTTATAAGATAGATCTCCTTCTGTTATGCCGAAGCATAGTGTTTACTTAATTTGGGTTCAGAAGATAAAATAGAAACAAAATGGAGAATGCGCCAGGGTCAAAACCATAAAGACATACTGACATAAAGACATACAGCCAGAGGTGTGAGACAAGAATCAAAACCTTAAGACACAAAGTAAGTCAGTAAACCAAGAAAGAAAATACAGAGAATCGCATTTTAAGACTTTTAGATTTATTCAAACACAGATACCAAAATGGTACATAATATGACCCTGTATAGGGTCGCGCTGATGACATCATGTGAGCACGCTGTCAGGCCTTTGCAATAGACTGGACCCCCATTCAGAATTGAATCCTGCCTTATTTCTGAAACCACTAGAACAGACTCTAACCCTGTTATCCTGAAATGGACAGTGCTTAAATTTGATGATGAATAGGTATTAAAATATTCCTGAGTAACATCAATTGTAGAATTTATGGAATTAATACAATGTGTTCATGTGCACATTTGTTCCCGTTTGCTGTCTAAAATTTCTGCTTTCTGCTTTCATAGGCAGTACTAAAAAAATGGTTTCAATGACAGCTGCTTCAGTAACAGAAGAGTGCTTTGGTAAGTCCTCGTTACATCAATAAATGTATCAAGTTAGTAGGTTGGTATTATTTTATAGCCACTTGGGCATTAGTTGTTGGTTCAATCCTGGCTTTATACCAAAAATAAATAAATAAATAAATAAAACAAAAGTCAAAATTTGTATGTATGTATGTACTGTAAAAGCTACTTTAATTGTACTGGAAAGTAGGGCAACCACAAATAGTCTTGGAAAGTTCAATACAGCAAAAATCAGCTGGGTAAATGAAGTTTAGTCATCTGTCACTCATGGCAATCTTAAAAAATAATGACACTGTGGTAAAGATATTGTAAGGTGGTTATCATTTAGGAAGGTTAGGTCTTTAGAATTAATTTTCATTTTCAGAAGACAATAATTGTTACTTCCAAAGAGATTTTTCAGGCTAGCTGTAGTACCAAAGTGTACTGCCTGATGGAGGGCCTGTGCTTCCACAAAAGCTTGCATATTGTAATCTGTTCAGTTAGCCGATAACAGGTGTCATTTTCTTCACTTCTCATTGCATCCATAATGGCTAACACATTACAACACCCTACTACTACATTATAGTTGAAAAAACCAAAATGTAAGCAAAGTGTGAGTGTTCGCAAAATAATTTTAATACGATTTAGGTAATAATCAGTTCCTACCAGGTTGCTTGATCTTGGTCATGGCTCCCGCATGGCGTTTGAATATGGCCAAGGTGGTCTTCCCCTTCTCTGTGGATGGCGGAAATGTACAGAGGCAAAGAGACAAAATTAAAGCTAATTTTTTGGTTTCTTGTCACAAGAAATACATCAATGGAGTGCCATGGTACAGAATGACTTTCCTGCTTCATTAACCACAACCCAGTTCTCCAATGACCAGTGGAATAATCCGACTCTTTACTTCATACCAGTTCTTTCTTCATCATGACCCCACTCACATTCCTAGTGTAACCTTGTTGCCCTTTCATCTGAGGCTGGTTGGTCACTTTCAAAGGTTTACTTGTCCCTTCCTGGAGAGACGGCTTATTGAAAGTCCTTGTAAAATTGGTTACAAGTAGAGTGATGAACTCCTCCTACACCCCTACCACCATTTAAAATCTCCAAAGCAGCACTTAACAAGAAGTTCTTATCAGTGATAGCATTCCTAAAACTTTGGAGAATTTACAATAACTTGTTTAAAGAAAGCTATTTCTTTCATCAAGTCACTAATAAATTCATAAATGTCAATCTAATATTTAACATTATACTGATTAAATCATTAAAACTGTTAGCATTTCTTTTTCTCATACTATTGTGCCAACAGGCCACAGACATGCAGAAATGTTCTGCCCACACAGAAGGACCTGGACTGTCCCAGGAAATTGAGCTGACTCTTAACTCGTTTTTTTTTAGAAAACCCAATACAGATTTCTCTCCCAAACCTTCTATTGATTAAATTCCTTACATTTTAGAGAATTAACATGAGCAAATGACAGAAGAAATATTTACTGAAAAACATTCAGTGCTGACCAGCTATTCATTCAATTTTAGTAACCACTTTTGGGTCTAAGTTGATCCTGACAGCATAAGGTATAAGATGAGAAACAACTCTAAATGGGGCAGCATTTATCACACATGCATTCATACAACCTCAATCCATAACACTGGGAAAATATAAAGTTACAGTGTCAGTTTAATTCACCTGCTCATCTTAGATGTGCTGGAGAAAATTGAAATAACTGAATTAAGTATGAAATTGGGATGATTTGTTCAAGTCATTTGGTGTTATTAAGAAAGCTTTCCTCCTGGACAGTCCATAAAATTGTGTCCAGAATTAGCCTGATTAAAACATTATGCTAAATTTGACTCCCTTTCTCCATTTCAGGCACACAGAACAGATGGCTTCCTGCATTTGGTGCTACTTTCTTGACTCTGGGCATATGCCTGTGTGTCTTGTCCACTGTTCTTCTCATCAAAGCACGAGCCATTATGAAACAAAAAGGTACAGCTTTATAAAATGTAACGTTATTTGTGGTAATTTTAGATGCGGATCAACTGTTTTTATTTCCAAATTTAAGCTATAACAGTATCCCTGTGGCTATAAGTCTTGTTTAAACCAGGTTTGTAATATTTTCCATGCTTGAATTCCTATTTTGACTGTGCTGTCATTCTGTCTAAGGTTGCGATACACTCCTTTGTTTCTAAGAGGGTCACATTTATGTCTTAAATATATTGGCAGGCCAATTTTATTTTATTCAGAGTAATCATGGCTTACTGTGATAAACTTTTGCTTTTTAATACTAGTTTTGGTGTTATTTCTGTGTTCTTTTTGTATAATTTTTCACCTTGGGAATAACACATTTTTCAGTCATCTTAGTTAAAAGTCAAAGCAAAGTTGTAAGCAAACTGAATGTATTATTTCTTTTGTTTTCTTCTTGAGTTGCTCTAATGCCAAGCTATCTTAGGTCTTTGTTGTTTGTGTAAAGCCATCTTTTATTTTGATGTTGTGCTGACATCATGCTTCACCCCTCTTTGCCTAAAATGTTAAATAGCATAAAAACTATTAAAGATGAAATAGGAAATGGTAGAGGAAAATTGTAGTTGAAAAACACAAGCAGTGGTTATTCTGCCTCCAAAGGAACAGAGAGATTTTAGAGTAAAGGGATCAGAAGAAGAAAGAAAGGTCAAAGAGAAGTTAAAGTCATCACCAAAAATCAAACCACATAAACATCACGTTTTGAACACTAAACAGAAATCAAGGACATTAACACCTGACAGAAAGTTTGGTGACCATGAAGAATTTCAAAAAATGAGTAAATACACTACAAGCGTTGTTATCTATCCATCCTTTATCCAACACGCTATATCCTAACTACAGGGTCACGGGGGTCTGCTGGAGCCAATCCCAGACAACACAGGGCGCAAGGCAGGAAACAAACCCCGGGAAGGGTGCCAGCCCACTGCAGATAAGCGTTGTTATCCAATACTCAAATAGTTCAAAAACTGCAAGTGCTGGTCTTAAAGATGGCCATGCTGATGATGTCACATGTTGTACATTCCTGAGGGTTTATGGGTAATTTGCCACAGCTATGGCCAAAGTGACTTCAGTAAAATAGCAGGGCTTGTAAGGAAAACAAAAATGTCGTAACGGAAGGACATTGAAATTTTTCCATTTTTTCCAGACAAATATTAGAAAAAAACTAAAATCTGAACAAAACTCCAGAATACATGTACAAATTGTTAGAATCTGTCTTGGATTTCTCACAAAAAATGAATTACAATTTCAGATCATGACAGTGGTCAACAATATCAGTACATGTAAACAAAATGAAAACTGAAAAACGCCAAAAGTAACCAAAACCCAAGGTTGGCAAAAAGACACAGAAGTGTCTTTTAGACATCTTCTTCCTAACACTATAAGAATGGTTTTTCAGTATTCAACACCAGGCGTAGTGTGCCTTTACCTTATATACTTAATGGTTTGTGATGTCACATCGCACAACTTTCTGGGGCCGTGTTACTACTGTCAATATAGCTATTATGATTTGTTAGGCTCTTAAGGCTTAAACAGGGGCTTTACCTTAAAAAAACCCTAGACATGAAAGCTTCAGTTAGGCCTCGACAGACAGCCGCCCTCGCTCAAAAATCAAGAAGCAGGCTTTTAGTCTGCATAGGCCCAAAAAAAAGGGGTCAGATCTTTAATATTTCACAGTGATTTCCTTGCAGCTCCACACATTCTCATCTTCTTCGTGCACGCTGCTGGTTTTGCTTTACACCGTTCAATGGAGGTCAGAGGTAACACCACCTGTAGGCACTTTTCCCAGCTCAGTCAGGAGGTCCAAGCCACCCACTCAGGCCAACAGATTATCACAGCGGAGAACACATCTTGTAGTGCTTACACATATGGTATGTGCTGTATGTGCTCTCACACTGCACACAAAATAAATTTCCACCTGCTATTACATGCAGAGAAAAGAGTTGCAGATGAGATGAAAATATATGTATAAATGGCATAAATTTGTTTAATTTTTTTTTTTTTTTTTTGCAAACAGAAACTACAGTAGGTGTCAAATTCATTTTCACACAAATTGGTTTCCTCATCATTAATAAGTTTTATGGCTATTTTATGGAATTATTCATTTCTATGTAACTTCTTCACATTTCAATCCTCTTGTTACTTTCTGGCATAGGAGACAGTACAATTTCATTTTTAAGAGACCCATTAGATATTGTGCAACATAAGTAATAAGCTTCCCTCATTAATTTATCCTACAATTAAAATACATATATCAGCCATGAACTTTGTCTTCTAAACTTGTATACTCTGTGCAATTTCTTATCTAGAAAAATCTTGCTTTTTTAGTGGAGGTATTTGAAATTGTCAGTTTCTGGCTCATGGCACTAGCTTTATGATTCCTTCAGAGTTCTTGTGTTTGCCTTTGGTTGTGTATGCATGTGTGCAACCTGAACTTTCCAGGTCAGCAATGGGGCTTCAAACTTTGGTCCCCTTTTTCTTGAGTCTAAAATACAGACTGCTCTTTTATGTTTTTTTTCAGTCAGACAGTAAAAAGGTGCAAAAACACCAGAACCTTCTGCTCTCATAAATTAGCCACAGGAGAGTGGCAATATGTTGCATGTTCATTAGCACATGCAAGTAAGAATTAAAGTGTCAATGATATCCTTGTAAAACTAAAAAAAAAAACCAAAAAGTTCCATTTTAAAAGTAGAAGAAGTATTAATTGGAATGTGCAGCAACTTGAACTTCACTCAAAGAACTCAGCTATATGATGCCCTTGATTCAAAGAAGCACAAAGTTCTGCTAGAGATAGAATACGTATGTAGAAAATTGATTTTTCATTAATGTGCCAGCTTTGCACTGTCCAGCAAACACCACGCTGCAGAGCTCTCGGGTCTTGTGTTAGTGTTGTGCTGTGTCTGCTCTCTTTGTATTCTTTCTGTCTTATTCAGGCTTATCCTTTTTGTTCTTCCACAATTGTATTTAAAAACCTCTCCTTTTGTAGATGTGTCTTTTAAAGATTTGGTGCACATCTTTACCCTGCCATTTACTATCCTGTTGATGACTTTGACCCTGGTCACTTCTTGCCAACCAGAAACCCCATTAAAATACACGGCAAAGAACTAGGGGTTGAAACATAAAAGAATACATTTACAGAAAATACTTGTATTCCTATTTATGAAGCACATAAACCTTTCATAAGTCCCATCAATAAACTTGTTACATATTTTTGAATTAACACAAAGAATACAGGAACCTAAATATAACATGTACTGTAGACGCAGCAGAGGAATCAGCATTTGCATAATACATTTTAAGCAGTAATGCCAAAATAAAAAAGTACTTCAACCATAACCAACATATTTCTGTGCAGATCATAATAAGGATTACGAGGTTGTATATGAAGAAATTGAGCAGAAGCTGAATCCAGAAGTGCCTGAAAACATAGAATTTTCAAGTAAGTAGATGTCTATGCTTCATACTGTATATGAAGAAATACGGCTTGATAAAATTGACACCATATACTAGAAGATGTTTTTCTCTTTTACTAATTTAGGTAGACATGTTAAAAATAAAAATATTTTAAACAGAAGAGACTTTCATTAAAGTATTACTAAAGCACGTAACATTTGGCAAGACAAAGCTCTATTACCTGATTGTCTTAAATTGCATTCTATCTTATAATCGTGGGCAGTGGGGTATTATCACATGACAATGTCCAAAACATGAGTGGAATGTTCAAATATTTAACAATAAAAATGGGTCTTTTTTAATCTGAAGTACAAAACTTACTAGCAAAGGTATAAAGATTCTGACCACTATGTATTTTATTAAAATGACAGAAGCCAGTGACTGAGTTTCTCTTTTCAAAAGTAATAAAAGACAAAACTGAATTTGTGACTTAGAAATAACAACAAATTAAAAACACCAGCATTCATAATGATTCATCCTTAAGGTACAAGAACTGGTACGTGAATCATTTCTGTTGCTAAATCATCCAGCATGATGTTACTTATTTCCCTGGGTAGTAAGATGGATAAATTCAGTCCGCATTTCAGTATTTTGATCACATATTTTAGTTTTAATTGTTCTGTGCTCCCTTTTCCACCAAAGCACATTCACAAAAATCTGAGGTCCCCCTCCTGCATTTTTCAGTCCATCATGAAATAGCATCCGAAATAAGAAGTTTAAGACATTTCTCTGCAGTACCCAAAATGTCACAGTACCTGCACTTGCCATAACTCACCATGAGATGTAACAGTTCAATTGATCATTTTTCATTATCTTGGAGTCAGGCCAGGTCCGAATCCTTTCAAGCTTACTTTTATCCTCACTTCGGATCTTTGCCTCTTCCATCATTGGACGAGCCTGAAACTTTTATCCTTACGTTGGAACTTCGCCCTTTCCATCTTGGAACTAGAGGGCATAGTGGATCTCGTTAGGCAGCTGTGATCACAGTGCTACCAGGTGGATACAGGAATATTTAAAATATCTCATTTTATGTTCCTCAGAGTCTATTACATAGATGTAGACATTAGATGCAGGTAGCTGGCAGATCTTTTACACTCTTTCTACCTTCACAGCTTGTCTGAAAGTCAGTTTAGAGCAGCTGGTGCTCAGATCTGTGTTGATAGCAGGATCTCTTCATACATCCATTATCCAACCCGCTATATCCTAACATAGGGTCACTGGAGCCAATCCCAGCCAACACAGGGTGCAAGGCAGGAATAAATCCTGGGCAGGGCGCCACCAGGGCACACACTAGGGACAATTTAATATCACCAATGCACCTAATCTGCATGTCTTTGGACTGTGGGAGGAAACTGGAGCACCTGGAGGAAACCCACGCAGACACAGGGAGAACATGCAAACTTCACGCAGGGAGGACCCGGGAAGCAAACCCAGGTCTCCTTACTGTGAGGCAGCAGCGCTACCACTGCGCCACCGTGCCGCCCAGAATCTCTTCAGTTTAATTTAAAAATTTAAAAAAAAATGTGCCTGATGACAGCCGTTTACTTACAAAAAACTACACTGACATCTCCAAAACTGATTATGAAGAGGCAAAATAGAAACCAAACAATGGATAATATCAATCTTTCATTAACAAACTAGCAGAAAACAGTAATAAAGGCTATAAAAATAATATTAAACATTTCTACAACACGGGGGAACAAACAGAAAATTTAAACTATGCAAGTAAACATCAGTAGACAGTACAAGGGAGTAAATTGACAATATGTGTGTCAACACAGCAGGCCAGTTGTATTGTATGAGTGATTTGAACTTGGCCACTGATGGAGCATCACAAACAGTCCTAACATATTAGAGCTCCAGATAGCTTGGCTGAGAAGGTTGTTTTGTACTCTCACAGCCGAGAGTTCAAATCCCAGCACTGCTCTGGCAAGGAAGACGAGCAGATGAAAGAGGGGCCTCACCCTGAGCAAATTCTAAAGCACTGTAGTCAAGCCATTTGAAAAGCAGTGGGCTTGTTAGATCTATCATAATCTGCAATTAGATAATAATGTAAATGTTTGGTGCAGTAAATTGTTAAGCTGCAATAGTGACATAATCTTTTCTTTATCCTTCTGTCAATGACAGGCAACAAAAGAAATGACAACGATTCTGGAAACAGAAAAATATATAAAGATCAACTCTACCAAGATGAAGATTATGAGGGTGATGAGAAATGTGACCTACAGGAAGACGTGAAATATGATGACATCAAAGAGGAAGAAGAAAAACGTAACAGCAGTTAGTTAATCACCAAACAGTCCAAAACAATATAGTATACTGTAGGGTAGGATCTATTGATAAGCCAAAAGAAGAGCTTTTGCTAAGATTTTATTGATTGATGAAAATCACACACACTTTTATTTTACATGTGATGTATGAGAGACTTATTTTTTACTTTTTAGTACACTTTTTAACTTAATATAAGTGTGTTTTTTTAAAAGTATTTATATATATTATAAAACTTATATTATATATATATTATATAACTTTTTAGTCTTGGGTTTGTTTTAGTTTAATTTTGTAATCAATATTTTAACACTTCCTTTAATATTTAGATCCGTTACTAGCGCCATCTATTGGTGAAATCTTGAACTATTCTTCATATAAAAATTTCATTTCTTAATTAACATGGATTAATTGATTAAATCGTGAAACTGATTGTTGATTCATGTATTGTCATCGGAAGTGAGTGAGTAAGTGTGAAGAATTTCAAGTCATTTGGACAATAGAAAGTGGGTTAAATATTGATTACAAGATTTGTACCAGACAACAAACAGGTGAACTTAAAAGAAGTGTGGTAATAATAGTAATAAAAAAGTAGTGTGTGATTTTTAGGTGACATTGGCACACTTATCTAATATTCTATTTTCTTTTCACTTGTATATGTGGTTCATATGCATCCATATTGCACAAAGAGCACTACAGGCACATGTACAGTATTTGTATTTTATGCCAACAGACTCTTAGCTCTTAACTTTTCTAAGCTATTGAATTGATCAACTCCAATATTTCCATAGCTAAAGTTTTGAGCATGCTTTGATAAATATGTAAAATTAACCTGGTTCTGTTTTTACTTACCATGGTCAAAAGATGTAAGCTACTTGTCTAATTACACTAATCTAATACTGATTAATTAAATTCAAGAATTTACAAAGCTATGCAAAGAAACTTTGTGCATGTAACAATGTGCCTGTTGGCAGCTTTATGCTTTGACTCTGCTGCTTGCCATTTTACATGCTGCCTTTTATATCTGATCTCACAGATCTGCTTGGCTTTACATTATTAAGTACTCAGCAGTTATGTGATTGGAGGAAAGCGTGTGCACTTAACACAAAATGTATCCATTCATCCATCTATTTTCTAAACTCACTTCATCCTGAACAGGTTCCCCAGCAAACATATGGCGAAAGGCAGGAACAGTCCTTGGACAGGACGTCAGTCCATCGCAGGATGAACACACACACACACACACAGACACTAGCTAGGGTCAATGTTGAAACCCCTCAATCAGTCAGGTGAACATTGATTTGTTTTTGTTCTGGAGAATGCTCCTAACATCACTCAGGAATGACTGTCCAAAAACTACAACTTAGACCATACATAGACTCTAGAATCACATAAAAAAAATATTCACACACAAAGTCATGAAGGAAACCAGATCCAGATTCCATGCCTTAAGGTAGCTGTGAGTAGTCAGGAGAGCAATGAAATATAAAGTAGGAATGTGTTATCGTGCACCTGGTAGAAAGATCATTATCTCTAAGCCAAGTCATTGTTTGGTAAATAAACTGCCAAAACACAAAAGTCACGTAAATGCTAAAACTCCTATGAAGGTCAAAAGATCCAGAGAAATCGAACATGTAAAATGTAACAAAAGACAATGCCCTTATAGAGTAATGCAAAGGTCAGTCAATTTTGTTTTTATCATTTTTTCTTTAGAATAAGAAAGATATAATGATAAAGTGTTTATGGCAGGGTTTCCACTTGACTCTGACTCTTGTTCCTCCTCACAGAAACTGTCATTTACCTCTGAGTGTGTTGTTTATGTGTCATTTACCTCTGACCTATCCCACCTTTTTGGTCTGCTTAACAATTTTAATTGTTCAGTACTAAGGTAGAAGGGCATATGCACATTTAGCCTTCAGGGTTTGCTCTGTCATCACTGGAAGGTAATATATAATTTTACTTTATGGTTCAAATCATATTTTAAGGAGCATATTTTATAGGTCATAAGACACAGTATACTAAACATTATTTTCTTGAAACATTTTTTTAATTTGCTTGCCTTTTAAGCTTCTTTGTGCTTATATATAAAGGTGACACAGTGGTCAGTGCTACTTCATAACAGCTTCAAATCCCCAGTGGTATGAGCCCTGTCTCTGTAACCCTTAACTAAATTAAGTGGCTTCTATAACAAAATGTATGATAATAGAAAGAAACACCAAATCTTTGCTTCTGTTCATTTTTCTAGGATTTTCTAACTCAGGGTATGAATATGTTGACTCCTCTGATGAAACACTGATAGAAGAGCAGCTACAACTGGAGACAGAATATGATGACACTGCAGTGGAGGACTACATTAATACTGAAAATAAGAATGGTATGAAATTTAATCTCTTTGGTATTGGTATGCTTTATTTGAAGTCCTATTTACTTGTATATTCATCAAATGCCAATATATCTTGTCTAACAATGTTTTTGTGGATGAGAGCGTCAAAATGTTTTACAAAGTGACCAAAAAACCTCACTGCGCTCTAATTCTTATTTTCCATTTGCTTGTTGTGTTGGAGCTCATAGTGGAAACAAGGTGGGAAGGCCTCTTGACAATTCTCTTCTCCCAGTAGCTGTCAGTAGTTTCTTGTGAGGAATTCCCAGACAGTCATAGAGCGGCTTAATAATACAGTCTATGCTGAGAGTGCACAGAGACCATCTTCCCCTAGATACTAAAACCATTACACCTGACTCCTCTTCATCCACAGGAGCACTGACTCTATTCTGAGGTCCTCCCTGATTGTCAGGTTCCTAAAATTGTCATGGACAGTGATTTCTGCAACCTTCATCTCGAGCCTGGTATCTGCTCCTTATATTTGTGGTATTTTTCTTTCAGTCACTGACCACAGCTCATGACAATCTTAAAAGTGCAGGGATTTAGAATGAGTAGTAAATCAAGTACCTTATCCAAGGATATTTCACCTCAACTCTTCATAAAATGTCTTCTATAATGACATTTATGCAACAACCAGTTGGCCAATTTTAGAATCTCCTCTACTTTCATACCCCAAAGTACTTACAGATTTCTATCTGGGGCAGCTGCTTTTACATTCAGATGCAGAGAGTAAGTGACTGTGACAAGAGCACTATGACCCTTAGATCTGAAAAGCTGAAACTCATTCAATTTCTTTCAGATTGCTAGTAACTTAACGTAGCTTTAAGGTGACCCTTTCATCCACTTACCAAAATGACATAAAGCTATGTATGTTAACACTAGAATGGGAAAAACCCAACTCCTGATAAAGAAGTTGGTTACAGGGCCAATGAGGTGCATAGAAGTAAGTAACTAACTTCTATCTCTTTCACTTTCCACATAAGCTCTGGTTATTATTCCCAATCCCAATATACAGTATTGCACCTGACCTCTATGATGTTCAAATAAGATGTAAAATTTGTCATTTTGTACTGTTTTTTAAGCAAGCGAAGAAGGTTGGTCTTTCCTGGGCAAAAAAAAGTGGAACTGTCACTGTCATAAGCTAACGACATTCATTAGGCTGATAACCAAAACCTATTAAGAATAATCCCAAAGCCACAGCCAAAACAAAACAACAGTTACGACTCACAACTATCCTTTTGCTCAGTCCAGTGACTTTGTCTTTCTTTCCCAATCTGTCTGCTTAAAAAGTTGTCCTTTCCAACTTGCTCACATCATTATCAAAAATGTAGCATCAGAGCGTCAAAATGGCTGAGCCCATACAAACAAACAAAAGAAACTGATGACACTCAAAGAAAAACAAATACTCAAAATGGCACACAGTGACCTTACCATAATAACAGTAAATGTAAATAAAAATACATCAAAATATTGGTGCGGAAGTCTTTTCAGTAAAGTGAAGATACAAAATAGACTTTAAAATTGCAAATTACATAAAGAAAATAAAAAAATGTACTCGAACTCCTTTGGTACTGTCTTTATTTCTCTACAATGTTTTTACTGACCCTTACATGTATTTTAGTTGTCAGTTTTCTCATACAAATATCCTATCGTGTCCTATCAGAGTTAACTTGCTGAGTTACACCATTTTGAAAGGCCATTTTTGTCGTCAGTTTTTTTTTTTTAATATTTAGCGTTAAACAATGTTTGGGATTGAAAGTGCAAGCAAACTTCATAAACTAAAAAAAAAATGGTAGTTCAGCCCAGATATGTGCTGTATATAGTCACTTACTGTAGATTTGGATTGTCTCCATTGAACTACTTTTAGAGGAATTCTTCTAGATAGCATCTACCTCTATGAACTTTTATCTTATTTCTTTCCTATTTTGTAGAGTATAACAATGTGGAGCCTTTTGTTCCTGCTAAGCTAGAAGACCAGCTAAAGCTAGAGATGGAATATGATGACACTGGGGTAGAGAACTACGCCAATGTGAAATGAGTGAAAGGTAGGAAATTCCATTGCTGTTAAAGTGATGTTACCTGAAGCGTATCTCATTGCACAGCACAGCTCAAGACATTGTTGCAGTTTAGTATATATTCATAATTTTATTTTACAGATTTGCTTTATTCAGAAATCATAGTAAAATGTTCTATTACTACAAACAACTATTCATTTCACTAACTATTACTGAGCACACAATGCAAATACTTTGCAAAGACGTTACTTGGAGTAACTGAGCCCACTTTGTGACTTTCCTGAGATCTCTGCTGAAATTCAAGAGGAGACACTGGTGAGAATAACAGGATATTTTTTCTCAGGAGAATAATCTGAGAAACATGAGACAAAAGAAAATGTCTCCATTTTATTTCTTTGTGATCTCATTGTGGTCTAGCAGAAACCAAAAAGATATTAAGGAGAACTCTTGTCTGATTTTCTTATTCCTATGAATAAGAAAAGTTTACTTCATAGGGCAGTATATTGTGTACCAGTGTGAAATGATTACAAAATTGGTAAAACGTATGTTTCATGTAATAAAAAAACTACTTCTTACATTGAAACCCAATCATTTTTTGCACTTTTCATTACAATGAATAATGTATATATAAAGAAAAATGAATTACTTCACATTAAAAAAATGAAACCTAAGTACCTGTATACACTAGAGAGCTTTGACTGAAACTGTAACTCTTTCTGCAGGAGATTTACGGAAGGAGCACACCAAAGAGACCCAGCAGCTCTTCAGAAGCAAGAAAGATGCTGAAATTGCCGAAGACTGTCTACTTTTCATTTATCTGTATTTTGTTAGTTAAAGATGTTAGGAAAGTGAAGGTCTTTAGGATCGTTACATAGTCCTTTTGTAAGTTTGTCTCTGTCAAAATGCAACAGAGGTAGTTTTCAAAATAAAAATGAGACTATATGAGGTTAAAAAATACCTAATGAATGTTAATATCAGAGTCTGTGAATGCAGTCCAATGTAATATAAATCCAGAGCTCACTAATGCACCATATTTTTATGGCTTTTTTATGCCTTCTGCTTGCAGTAATATATAAACTTCATCACTTGAGCTTCCGTAACACAAAAGGTCCTGAATCAGCTCAACCCCTAAGACTGTATCTTTTCAGGATTAATTCAGAACATTTGTTTAACCCAAGTCATTAAATGGTGACATTTTATATGAAGTAATACATTCATAAACAATCCATTCATCCATTTTCCAACCCACTATATCCTAACACAGGGTCATGGAGGCTCATAAACAATATAAAATTTAAATTATATTAAAAATGAGCAGAGTAGTGGCTATTCGCTGCTATCTGGAAGGTTGCCAGTTCAACTCCTGTTACTGCCAGATGGGGTCCTACTCTTCTGGGCCCTTGAGTAAGGCCCTTAACCTGAAAATTGCTCCAGGGGTGCTGTACAATGGTTGAACCTGCACTCTTACCCCCAAAGGTCATGCAAAAAGACCGTTTCCCTTCAGAAATTAACTAAGTATATCAAATCAAATCAAAATATGAAAACTATAACACTATACAAAATACTAACAGACAACTTGACTCTCTGCTGCATTAGTACACCACCACCGTCAAAATTGTAAGAATATGCATAATTTACTGTACAACAATTCTTTGAGCCCCAATTGTAAATTAGGAAGTATGTTTCAAGGAAGATTGATTTTATATAAAATAAAAAATTTGATATACTTTGAAAATATGCATGAAAACACACATATATACAGTATATGTGTACTATATATATATAAACATCTACTCATGGAAGTGTGTGTATCCGTCTGTTTGGCCTGGAAGTGAGAGGTGGAGTTGGGGTAAGGGCTCCACCTCCGAGGAAACAGACACTCGCTTAGCCGCAAATATATAAGCCAGGCTAGAACAGAAAGACACCATCGCTTAGCTGCTAATACACAAGCGAGGCAAGCACATCGGCAAAACAGTATCCCTTTTACTTTTCCTCCCGCCACTAATACACAAGCAAGGCGAGCACGTCAGCAAAACGAAACCTCAGAAGAAAGACAAAGTCGCTTAGCCGCTAATGCACAAACGATGCGAGCACATCAGCAAAACGAAACCTCCTAGGAGAGAGACGCTCAGAGGAGTTCCTTTCAATTACTTGACATCTCTGTGTTTATATTTTTTTCTGATGATTTCAAATAGTTTCTAGGACCCCAGGCTTTTTACAGCACGGCCTTACACAGCTAGTATATATATTATAACCTATTATGTTGCAAGTTCAATCATTACCTCCCAATATGGCCTGCCCTGCTCCAATTTAATGTAATTTATGTTTATCTTGGGTATAAGTGTCTCTGAGATAAACTGTACTTTTCATACTTTAATTATATGTTTAACAATGCCGGTTCAGTTTGATTACTATCTCTTCTTGAAGTTGAAGTGTAGGAGAAGAATGGCCTGGGAGAAAGTGATAAAACCTTTTCTTTTCATATAAAAAATTTGAAGCAATCCATCATTAATTAATTTGACACCATTATTGATCAAATAATCTGCCACGGAAAAACATGCAAAGACAAGCTGAGGTGCATTTGTGTTCTACTAAAGCATAGGGTCTTTACCCAAAATTGTATAACTGATTTTGTAGGTGACATTTGACTTTCCAGTTGCCCTCTGTTACTATAACTGCACAAATTCAGTCTTATAGCAATGTGCTATCAATTGTATTGTATAACAAGATCAGGTTAAGGATTTTTTCAGTTTCATTTAATTTCATTCATTTTTTCTAATTTTGCCTGTGTTACATTTGTACCACAAGCTAGGTATATTGAATTATCTTTTTGTAGCCTTAAAAAATTAAATAAATAAAGTGCTTTATCTATAAAAACCTTAGATGTGATTTTTTTTTGTAAGTAAAACAGTGGTGACTGATATGCCATGAAAAAGGGGCATATTGGATCCTAAAGGTAAACCAGAGAACATCTGATGCAGCTTCATACAAGAGCTGAAATGAATGAGGCTTTGAAAAGATGTTTAAAATGTTTTTTTTAATCTTTTTAAATCCCTTTCCAGACTCATAGGTATCCACAACCTTCTTTCTGAAGGTCTTAGAGAGCTCTTTTAATCTTGGCATGATGACACCACACATGTCAATAGCAAAGAGAACATCAGACCATGGAGATATGTGGAGTAAATTAAACAAGGTCCATCTGCATGCTCCATAAGGAGGTCTAATCATTGGCATGTCATCTGGAACACCCGATTCTAATTATATGGATTTGATGTTGTGGTAAATGTAGAGGAGTATTTACTTTTTCCCACATTGCATATCTGCATTTTTGTTCATTTAGATTATGAGAACGAATACATCAGGTCAATTTTTTTCTGTATCACTTGTTCAAGTAGATCATATTTTGTTGGCGCGGTTAGCATGAACATTTAATGTTTGTCTCTCCAGATATGTTGAAAAAGTCAACAATTTCCATGGTGTGTACTTGCTTTTTCACATGACCATGTACATATATATACAGAGGCAAAAAAATCAGAACCTGACCCTAATGTTAAATTTCAAGTTATACATTCTGTAAGTAATTAGCACTTAAATTTGACTTTGCCTTATTTTTCTGTTTAACATGAAGTGAAACTTATTAAATAAAATGTAAAATTATCTTATTACCGATATTAGAATTTAAAGCCTTTAAAGTGTTTTTTTTATAAACTGTAAATGTTACTTTGTGGGTAGCACAGTTATAATCAGCTGGCTGCTGCACAGATCTGCAGGCAACACCTGTACAGGATACAGGAAAAGCAGATAGGCTTATATAAAGCAGGCGAATATTTGGTTCTGGTTAATGCAAATAATTTATATTTATCTATTTATAGTATATTTTAGATACTATTAAATAATAAAAATGCATATCCTCCTGCCTCTGCTTCTATTTTTCTTTTTGCATCTAAGGTTTATGTGAATGTCCAGTTCCTCTGAGCATTCTGATTGGTCAGTTTAGCTTTGGTGTGATTGGTCAGTTTGGCTTTGATGACACAATCAAAAGAGGAAGTGAGAGTGTGAAACAGATGAGGAGAAGTAAAGATGAAGGAGGCATGCTGACAGTCACCTTCAGAGAAGTGAAGTGTTTAAGTGGACAGGAGGAGAACAAGGCTCCTCAAAATGTCAGAGTCTGAGAAACAGACTTAATGGAATGTGTTTGAGAGAAGGAGTGTTGGTCAAGACACAAATACAGAGGACTGAAGGTACACCTAGGGCAAGAGATATCAAATATTTTTAAATGTATTCTATTACCACATGGTTGGTAAAATATGTAATCTGTATGCAATATAAAATGAAATTGCCAAAAACACTATGTAGATTGTTTCATTACTTATACTTTACATTTTATGACATTTTAGAATAGCAACTGCTGAGTAAGTCAAGTTATCATTATTTATGGGAAATTAGTACATAAGGACCATCATCAAATAAGTTTATGGCTCTCCCTCTAACTATTTTGGTGCATCGGTGCATTGACATTGTGAAGGAGTAATATTTACTACTGTGTTTCATTGGTTTTTCTCCAGTACTTCTGTACAGTTTTCTTGCTTATCCCAAAGTTGTACTTACTAGGGTGATTTTAAATATATTCATTATGGATGTGTGAAGCTGTGTTTGTATGTGTTCTACTGATATAAACCCTATGAACCATGAATGGTTGGTTAATTTCTTAAGCCAGATATTCCAGCTGCCTGATGACCTTGAAATACATTGTGGAAGTTTGTAAATGTAACACCCTGTAAAGCATGCCAGACAGTCAGAACACATCTTCACTGGTGTGCACATCAGGACAAGTTCACATAATAAGAGGCATGATATACTATAATATAATATATTGATAATTTATTAACAAAGTATGTGATGCAGACAAGCAAGATAATGTGTCACATAAGTGTGGCAAAGGCAAAAGCATGTGAAAGGTCAAAAGCCATGCACAGTCCGGCTCTATCATTTAAGCAAAGCAGGCAGTCGCCTACGGTGGCATAGTCTGGGAGGGGGTTCAGCATTTTTCTAAACATTATAAACCCTGACTTACTTCTTGTCCGAAACACCAAGGGGGATCAGCCATTCTTCAATATAATACTGTATATATTTATCACCACATCCAAAAAGGCTGATAACACTGCCCTCAAGATTCTGAGGCTCCATATACAGTATAAATGTATATATATATATATATATAGTGGTGGGTGGCCGGCTAAATATTCCGGCCCTCACCCCCAGGCCGCCAGGTGGAGCTCTCCCAACAGCGTGGACGTTCCCCGAATTCCAGCAGGGCCTCATGGACTTTGTAGTTTATATGCACAGCCCTGCTGGATACAATGGGGACCACCAGGAGTCGCTGTGGGGAGGCTGCCGGACTCTTACTTACCCTATAACCCGGAGGTGCGTCATGATCACATGACAAGAGGAAACGACGTGCTTCCGGGTTGACGAAAGGAGTTTTTTATCCGACCCAGAAGTGTTCATGATCACATGGACAGAAGGGAGAAACACTTCCGGGTCATGAACTATATAAAGGACTCTGGGAAACCAGTACACTGAGCTGAGCTGGGAGGAAGGGTGGCAAAGTGTCTGGGAGTGTGGAGGATTGATTACTGTAGTGTTTATTGATTTATGAGTATTGTGGAGTGGAGGGTGCTTTGTGCACTGTATTGTTCAAATAAAAGTAATATTTGGACTTTTACCTGGTGTCTGGAGTCGAGTCAGAGGGTTCAAGAGGACGACAAGGGCCTCAATCTGCGACAATATATATAATCTTATATATAAACGTCTATGCGTGGAAGTGTGTGTGTTTGTCCTGCCCGGAAGTGAGAGGTGGAGTCGGGGTAAGGGTTCCACCTCCAAGGAAACAAAATTCGCTTAGTTGCTAATAACACAAGTGAGGCGAGCATGTCAGCAAAATGAAACATTTAGAAGAAAGACAAAGTCGCTTAGCTGCTATCACGAGCAAAATGGTATCCCTTTTACTTTTCCTTCCGCCGCTAATGCACAAGCGATACAAGCACATCAGCAAAACAAAACCTCCTAGGAGAGAGACGCCCAGAGCAGTTCCTTTCAATTACCTGACATCAATATATTAATTTTTCTTTTCTGACGATTTCAATAGTTTCTATGACCCTGTGCTGGATTACACAGCTAGTATATATATATATGTTTTTGGGGCGCTGTTTACACCGTTGCCTAGAGTAGCCTTAAATGCAGAGGCAGATCTGGAAAACAATATGAGTCAAAATGCAAAACACCAGGATAAAGACTTTTACAAAGGCAGATTGTGCAATTCTAAAGTGAAAATCCTATATCAGGCTCCATCTTTCATTTAACACTCCCATCAAGCCCACAGAAGGTTCAAGTACAACTTGTATGTGAATGAAGTGCCTGGGGATAGAACTCCAGACAAATCCTGCCAAAATACAGGAAGAGTTGGTTCCCACTTCTTTTGGATAGGCGATATGCTCCTAATGTTTTGCTTTCCTGCTCAAAAGGTCACACATTTGCAGAGGCTGCACTTGTTTCAGAACTTGAGGCTCAGAAGAACCATCCTAAAATTAGCTGCTAATATCATCCAAATGCCTACAAACATTTTGCTACGAATGGTGGTTATGGTACACACCATCCATTGCTTGAATGTAGCAGGAGTAGTGAAAAAACCAAATGATACTGCAAAGTGGTGTCTTTCCAGGTTACACAGTTCAGCTAATTGAAATCCACATAGAAATAACAGGCTGTTTATTTTCATGACAATTCTACTTAAGTTTTCTTTTTTTCCCATATGTATTCAGTATTTCGAAATTCTTCACTATCTGTTCTCGTATTAATAAAAAAATGATAATGATAATAATGCTTGTACAACATGCTTTTGAGCAAACACTATTAAAACTATAGCAAGAAGTAATAAAATAAACTGAACAGAATGCAGTACAGCAAGTGTGGATGGCCATGTGTTAGAAACAATATTAATAAACAGTAGTGAAAGATTTTGTTGATTATCACACTGCCTGTGGTTAAAGAACAGGCCTCTACTAGGCCATGATACAATGGCCTACAGAATATTCAACTGTAATCCATCTCATCAGGGAGTTGGAGACTGTTTCTAATAAGTAAGCAGCCACTATAGACTGAGAACAAAGACCCAGAGTTTCCAGGGTGCAAAATACAGTCACAAGCAATCAGCCTTATTTTACAGAGTCTGCACTACACTTATCTAAAACGAGGGCCGTTACAAATACTGGCACTGTGCTTCCAAGAAATTCATGGTTCTGCTATCTCATTTCATCTCATCCTGCTGGTTGTCGGAGCAGGTGCTTACCACTCTGCAGAGCTTAAAGTTACCAAGTATTCTCTGAAGTAATTCCTCACTCTACTATAATGTTCATTTTGGCATGCATATCAATATTGCTTCAGTTACAACACGTTTTCACAACCCAAGCCATACAATAAATTAAACTTTTTTTTGTTTGTTGAATAGCCAAAGAGCCTTCTTTGTAATTGTACATGAAAAAGTGTTGGTCTGAGTTATATTTTTACAAAGTATTAGTTTTCTATGTTCATTTTATTACTAGCCACATTTGCTGCTGACCCAAGATCTCAACTGTACAAGACCTATTTTATATTTTGCGGTTTCTATCTCCTAACCTCTGTGCCTCATAATCAGAGATAATCAGAAATGTATGTTCTTGCATCTTCACCTGTTTGTCATTCCTTGTTGTACATATATGGCGATTTCTGGATAGTCTTGTTGTTATTGGCTAAGAAAAAATCTTATAGTAGTACCAAACATGGTAGCAAAGTAAAAGAGCATGTGCAAAATTATTATATTTCTTCCCCCAATTTACTCCAGTTACTCCAGTCTGTCAGTCATCAGAGTGTGTGAAGGTTCTTGGGGTGCAAGTATGTACCGAATATTGGCTTTCTGGACTATCCTTGTGTGTGTCCTTCACATGAGTTGTAAGTACACCAGTGCTACTAACTTTAATGGGAATAACCAAAAGCTTTGGGTTTAAAATGACTTAAATTATACTTTGACATTAATGGACTAGCAAAATTCCTGTGATAAACGTGGATAACATATGTCATTCAGTTCATTTCACCTATAGAATAAATTTTACAGATTGTAATTTTCTATTGTTTACAAAAAATGACAGATGTAATTATTTTCAATAATGCTCAGCAGCTTTCTCGTTAATAGAATGCCAGTAAAGCTTACAAAATAAAAATGACCTTCTCTTAAGACCACATTTCAATGGATTATTCCTCTTTCAAGAACAGCCAGCGTGAAACTATTTATAAAATACAGAAAGTTGTATTGCTTTGTTTATAAAAACGAGCAAGACATGTGTGCTTGACTATAAATTTGTCTCTCAAAAATTAAAGGAACAATTCATTTTCAGCAACATGTATGTAAAGGACATTCTTAAATTGACTTTTTAATGTAAAAGCTATACAATTATGTATATACACATACACACACATACATACATAGTATATATATATATATATATATATATATATATATATATATATATATATATATATATATATATATATATATATATATGTGTATGTGTGTGTAGTTTTATGTTGTGTATATTAAATTTTCATATCCAAATACATGTAATATATGCACTCTCACTTGTTTGTTAGGATTCATTAATGACTGCAAACTAGCCCAATGTGAGTGTGTGAGAAAAATGGCTTTCAAATTATGGTAATGCTTTATATACATAATATATATATAACTAATATATATATATTATTTTTTTAACATTTATTTGTATGTGCTTTACATATACATACACACACACATAGATAGATAGATAGATAGATAGATAGATAGATAGATAGATAGATAGATAGATAGATATTTATAACATTTATATGTATATTTTATTAATATTTTCGGAATACAATAATCAAGAATGGCTGTGTATGGACTGCGGTGTGCTTGCACCTTGATGCATCACAAAGAACCTGTCATGGGGCTGGAAGTCCTAGGACAGACAGAATTTAGAAGTAGAATTTCTGACACTCTGAGACTTAGTATATTTTTATGCTCATTTTCTTGTTATAATAGTATAAAAAAAACTGCAGGCACACATACTGTACATATGTTTATGATGGTGTATCTAATAACAACAACATTTATTTATATACCACATTTTCATACAAATAATGTAGCTCATTTTTTTTTTAAAACCACATTTATGTTTTGTGTTTTTGTTGCTTTTCATTATATTTTTTTATTTAACTATATATATTCATAATAAGATGCAGATGCTGGGATGGCCCCTGCCTTGCTCCTCTTACTATCAGGAAAGGTTCTGGCTCTCTGCGACACTCAACTCGATTAAGTGGGTCTGTGAATGTTATGTTACATATGGCGTGTATACTATACTTGCATGTTCATGATTATATACAAAAGCAGAGAATATGTACATTATATGTATTCAAACACATACATGTACACTATACAAATATATAATAGATGTTCTGTCTGGTACTGATTGGTGTACATTCTTCGTGAATGTACAATGTGGTACACTGAAGTTCAATTCTTGTATTCATTCTTGTCTTGGCCCCCAGTGCTGTCAGAATACTCTTTGGTGCACTGTTTACCTAAAATGTAAATAATTTGCTAATTTGCCTGAAGAAGGGGCCTGAGTTGCCTCGAAAGCTTGCATATTGTAATCTTTTTAGTTAGCCAATAAAAGGTGTCATTTGCTTGGCTTTTCTCTACAATAATTTGCTAATAAATGTAATAGTTTGAAGAGCAAAATTTTGCAGTCTGGCACAATGCATTCAAATACTTTTAATATTTTAGGACAAATATTTCTAATTTAAATTTGTTAGGCTGGTAAAAATCTTCAATTTAGTGATGAATACTTTTTACTATATAGAGGTGTTTATCTCAAGAATTAAGTATTTTATTTTTTTACAAACGTCAAAGTATTCTTTTAATGCAATGTATTTCATTACGCACAAACTTACCACTTAATAAAATATGATAAAGGCATACTACAAATTTAACTATAAAAATTGTTTTCCTTTATTCTCTGCTGTTGTTTTTTTAGTGTACTGTATCTTTTTAAACCTTTTGAAAGTATTACATAAATATATATGTTTTTTGAGATTACATAATTAAAAATAGTCAATCAAATTAAAAATAGTCAACCAGTCTTTTTTTGCATATAACAAAGACATATGCTTTACATTTGCCATTCCAACAGATTGCACATCACAAACATTAACACTGTTATCGTTTTTTTCGTGTCTGCCGTTTCTATAGGAGGGTGACAATGAGTTAAATTCCAATGGATGTTTTTCAAATGTTGACAAGCAATAAGCAAAAGGAATCACTGAAAACCACTACGAGGAAAGTTCGAAGAAAGAGATTTTTTTACAATGTTTCTGTTTGGGGATCGTTGTGCAAACGTGCACATCTGAGCTGCGACCACAGATCTAACTGCTCTGTGGATGATTCGTTCAAGCATTTCAAGGTCACTTCGTTGTAATGAAAGCATCTGTTGAATGTACTTCTTAGTAACGTGATTTCTATAGACTCATGTCATATGGAGAAACTGTCAGGACCATAAAAATACTTTGTTGTAATACTCTGTCACCTCGGTCTCTCTCCTCTCTCTGCGCCGCTGCAAAGCCCCGCCCGCCAAGCGCTCTGAAAAGTCTGAGTGAGTCGCCGTTGCTTGCAGTTCTCTCGCAGCCCGGCTGTCAGACGGCTGCGGACCGGTAGTGGGCCGCGGACCGGGGGTTGGGGCAAAAAAAAAAAATTTCTTTCGCTTTGGGGCGTCAAATTTTTCACCGCCCCAGGCAACATGATCTCCAGCTACGCCACTGATATATAGATATGAATTTAATACACAAATATTACAATAAATTTTCATTTTTTATTATAAGTATACATTTATTATAAGTATACATACATAAAAACTACACTATATTAACTTTTATGCAATCTTAATAATTATTATAACATAATGACTGATTAATGTGATACCTGCGCTTGTTTCAATGAACACAAAAGTTTTATATTCGGCTCAATATTTGACAGCGCAACCCGAAGTTCTTGGTCAAGATCTTTTAAGCATGACCGCTTATCATTTTTAATTAACACAAGAGTTGTTTGTCTTTTTTGGCGTAACTGGGATGGTTTGAATTTAGCTGGCGATTTAGTTTACTGGGTGCCATTGCCTCGTTTGATAGCTGATCGCCGCAAATGATGCATTGTGGCTTTGGAGCCGTTTCGTCACCACACCACGAGAATCCATATCGAATGTAGTCTTCGTTGTACTTCCTTTTCACAATCTTCTTTGGGTTTTTTTTTGCAACACTTGTGCTGGGTTCTTCATCATCTGTACGTGAAGACGAATCTTTTCCACGTAAAAATTTATCCATATTTAAAGGGGTATAAAACTAAATATGAATCACACGAAGAACGTTAACCATACACAATTCAGCAACACAACTAATAGTAATGAATGATAACTACTGTCGCAAGACGAGTGAATGCGACGTAGCACGACTAATACGTCGGCTTGAATTGAATCTAGGTGAGGGCACGGAGCGCTCTGCCTATCAAAGCATACTACGGAGTTGTCTGGCGACTACGTAGGGCCTACGTCGTAGGCGACAGGCGATGGGATTTATTATTTCAGAGAAATGACACATAAAATTATGAAACCTTTAAAAGGCTATTTACGCGAATATTTCATTGCACGTATTCTCGTTATTGTGTTTCTAAGGAGGACCGTTGAAATATTATTTAGTTAGAAAATTGTCTTATTTGACCGCGTCACACCTGTATCGGCTCAAGGCACACCAGTGTGCCGCGGCACACCGGTTGCGGAGCACTGCTGTAGGGGACTATGGATTTTATCATTTGTGAAGAATTAATTTTTTAAAGTATCTGACGCTTGTTTGGACATACAGTACAGTAACATTAAATACATATTATTTCACATTTTTTAGAAATTCACAGATATGAGTTATTATCCTTATATTACAGATCAATATAATTAATTTAATACAGACTTTTTAAAGCAAATGTTAAGATGGTCCAGCAAACATGCTCAAAGTTAAAGTAGACTCTTCAGAGAATAAAATCATTTTTTAAATTGATCTGTTAACTAAATTATACTCAGTGTGAGCCCTCGGGTATAAGTAAGGATCCAAGTCTTCTTCTTCCTCTTCTTTCGGCTGTCCTCTGCATCTTGTTCTATTATTAAGTAAGGATCCAAGTAAACATCAATGTATGTGGAATCCTTTTTTAAAAGAAAGCATTAGACTGCATTGAAGAGCAGACTTGTGAGTTTACAGTATTTCTTTCTAACATATATTTTGTTAAATGTAGTATGAAGGAGTTGTTAATTTTATTATCCATTTGGAAACAACATTCTATTGTTGGAATTATATAAAATAGCCTACAAAAATATTTGACTAAATTAGCTCCACTGATTTGGTCTTAAACAAGGCATAATATTTTGAGGTAATATTTTTTTTGATATAAACAAATATCTGCAACTTAAATAGCTTACAGAGAAGCAGAAAGACAATCCACTTTAGATTTTAAGAGAGAGATTATGTTAAACCTACAAGTAGTTTAAATGTGTTTAAATAAGTTTATATAAAACCTTTTCTTGACAATTTTATTTATTGGTTTATTCAAATTTTGACACCACTGCTGAGTGCAAAAAATTAAAAGGCAAAAAGTCCATTCATCCATCCATTATCCAACCCGCTATATCCTAACTACAGGGTCACGGGGGTCTGCTGGAGCTAATCCCAGCCAACACAGGGCGCAAGGCAGGAAACAAACCTGGGGCAGGGTGCCAGCCCACCGCAAAGGCAAAAAGTAAAATATTTTGTTTTGATAAAACATTTGGTGAAAGATATTACAGATTACTGACAAATAGAACTTAAAGAATATACTTTTTATATTGTGCTTTTCTTTCTGATAGCCTTGTTACTTATGCAGAGTTGGTCCATACTGACTGTGTTCACGTACCCCATAATAAAGCACATTAAGAAAATAACTTGACGTATTGACATTATTTTGTCTGTTTTTCATTAATACTACTTTAGAAAATTATTTCATTGAGCTTTTTAAAGTTTTTTCCAAATCTACTAGGCACATGTAGACAGAATTAGGTAGCTACCCGTACTCTTTACATACCTCGGCAAGGACAAAAAAGGTGGTCTACTATTCCTGACTCATGATGGCATATTCATTATTCCTCCTGAGTTTCAACTATTAGAGGGAGCTGCTGTTCCGGTGCTCCAGCATTGACTTTCCCTGAGAGGTTGATGTGAGTTATCCCCTGGTAGTTGGAACATACCCTATTGTCTTATATTTTGAAATCACACACAACATTACAAAGGTATATTAACTGAAACACCTGGGACTATTTCCCATGTTTTCAATCCACCATGGCACCTTCAGCAATTGGGGTGGACCCAACCATGATCAATGCTTGTGACATTGCCTCCTCTAAGGAGTTGTCAAATAGTTTGTTAGAACCTCTTTGAGGATGATTGAAAGTCATCTTGTGTTGCCTCACCAAGATCCATTCACACACAGGCCACTGCTTCAACTTAACATTGAAGTGGCTGCCTTTTTGTCACATGGATGCTGCAATGTGTGTGATGTTACACAATGCTGTACCTAGTTAATTTTATTTATAAATTATATTTGGGAGAAGAACATTCCAGTGGTTTCAAGGTAGTAATATTTGCAGATCATTGAACATGTGGCAATAAATCTGAACTTGAATACATAATGGAAGCCTTCTTTCTTTAACTTGACTTTAACAGCTTTCCTTATTGCTAGTGGCCACCAATGGATGCTAAGGCTGTCACCATCATGGGCACTAACAACTTTTTGTCACTGCTCCTTTCAGCTGCCTCAATCAGTCCATTCTGACTCTATGTCCCAAGCCAAAAAAGCTGAGCCGAAGTGAGGTACAATGCCAATCTGGTAACGGGCAAGAGGGAGACTAGCTTTTTAATTTCCTGCATATGAGGAAACCACCTTAATGTTGTATTATTTAAAAGTGTAAAATGCAGGTCTTAGGTAATGATGAAATCTGACAATTAAGATAAGAGCTGCATTTTGGGGGTTTTGGGCTAATTTAAAGTTCAAACCTTTAGATTAGGAATCATCAGTATAGTCTTTCTATTTGTCATATTGCCATTCACTTCACCAAATACAATATCCATAAATAGTTGATTTGTCATATAATGAAAAATTATTCATCTTTCTTCTGTTTGTCTGTCCAGGATTTTAAATCATCTGTAGCTCACAAACTGTTTGACCTATTGACCTGAAATTTGGTACACATATACTACGTGACCTCTACTGTCTGCTTTCGGAGTGATGATTTTTATTACTCTTTTTATTTTTATTTTATTTTATTGTAGAATCAACTCGGCAGCGCACAGCAAGGTGGCTGTATTGCCCATGCGTATGGGTGCCGTTCTCATCTCTTCCACCTTTGCCATCTCTTCCTCTACCTCTTCATATCTTAAATCGTTCTTGAAGTAGATTGAAGACTTAAGTGCCAGCTTAAGTGAAAAATTAAGAAAAACATACAAAGTAATTGCAACCCAAACACTGACTTAATCAGTTTAAACGCAAAAAGATGACGACGAAAGAATAGAAGAAGTGAGCCGCTAGAGTGGAGAAAAGAAGAGCTGCTCAGGAAGCAACAAGCACATCAACCTCTGAGCAAAAGAATGCTAAACGTAGAGAGAAAGAGGGTGAAAACTATAAGTCAAGTGTATTCACTACACGTTATCGTGTAGTCCGCCATTACTGGTATTTGAATGTTTTGTGTATAAAATGTAAAAATGCAGCAGACATACTATGCATTTTTAATGCAGTAACATAGCATAATAGGATTCAAACTGCTTAATCTAATTAAGAGCTGCTAGATGTATGAGCAACAGCACTGGACATAAGGCAAGAAGAAAACAGTGGACAGGACACCAGTTCACTGCATGGCCCATTCACACACACGCACACACACACACACACTCATAGGGCCAATTTGAAATTGAAATGAACCAAACCTGCATTTTTAATGTAAATGGGAAGAAAAACAGACAGACAGGGAAAGAATGTGCAAACTCCACTCAGACAACATCTGCACCCAGGATAAAAAAAAAAAACTAGAATGCTGGATCCAGGAGGTGGTAGCCCTACCCTCTGCTTACCTATGTTTGACTCTATGGCTTTTCATTATAAATATTTAGAAGGTGCTATACACCCTAAATTATTTTTCTTTCTTCTTGATCTTTTTAAGCTGCCCTACAAGTCCGACTGAAAGGAAGCACTCAATGTGCTGGAAGAGTCCAGATCTTCTATGATGGTCAATGGGGCCACGTGTGCAGCTACTCTTGGGACCTACCTGATGCTGAGGTGGTCTGCCGTCAGCTGGGCTGTGGCACTGCTGTTTCTGCACCTCATCACATTCATCTACAACATCTCCCTGATGACAGATTGCTCACTAGTGTGAAGTGTCATGGGAATGAGACTGAGCTCGGAGAGTGTGACTCAAGAACTCGAGATCAAATGCTGTGTCAGCATGTTTGGGATGCAGGTGTCATTTGTGCAGGCAAGCCCTTTTTCAACCATACCTATATTTTTACCTCCATATTTGCTGAAGCTGCTGAATGGAGATTTATTTGCACAGATGTAAGTAAAAAGTGGCTTTGTGCAAAATTTAGTCTGTTATATCACCATTTGCATTTGTATGTTATGAGGTAAGCAAGCACTAAGTAGCTAAAAGTTACTTTCCATGAAATGACTGAAGAAAAATGTTAACCTGCTGAATGAGCAACACAGGGGAGGCTTTTATGAATAAGTTCAATTGTTTCTTCTAGCTTTGAATGAATGTTGTCACCTTATAAGTGGAGCCATACCGCTGCCTGTTTCCTGGGTGAAAGGGACAACTTCTAAATAATAAAAATCAATGCATTCATCCTGACTCACTCTCACCATAGTTTAGTTCAGTTTAGTTTTATATAGCACTCTTCACTAAGTGCAGGCTCAGAGCAATTACACACAAATAATAATTACACAATAAATACACATAAAGACATGGATTTCTGTAAACATACAGTTCCAAACTTATTAACATAAAAGGAACCTAGTGGTGCGTGGTACTCCAGCAGAAATGACTGATTAAAATCTGTAAACCAGTAGGAATTTTCATTTATTGTTTTTAGCATGTATCAGCACATCAGGAAACCGCCTTTGTTACCTATCGTAAAATTGACCAATGTGCTGCAGTGGCCTAGTGAGGAGTGGGCTTTCTATTACTTTCTGTAAAACAACACAGCATAGAGTGAATGAACAGTGAACTGTGTCTGTGAAAATGAATGGGCAAATGGAATGTGGTACTTGGCCATGAATGATATGCCTTTTAGAAAGACAAATGTGATTTCTGTACAACTATACTGAAATGGTGGTGCATGTATCAAGTCAATTGCACACTCTCACATGTATGGTGCTACCTAAATATAAATTGCTGTCTCACTTTCCTCCAGACAAGTATATAATTATCACAGTAAATATACCACTTATAATCACTGATATTTTTTCAGTACATGTAATAAAAAAGGTAATGCGCTAATCTGACACCTATCAGTTCTCCAGTTATTTCATTTAGCTAAAACGATTATATACATTTATATAAATTATATACATAATTATTGGCACCCTGCCCGGGATTGGTTCCTGCCTTGTACCCTGTGTTGGCTGGGATTGGCTCCAGCAGACCCCCGTGACCCTGTAGTTAGGAATATAGCGGGTTGGAAAATGGATGGATGGATATACATAATTATATAAACTCACCTGTACACCTCACAAAGTACACTTCCAGCATCAATTTGATATGGGGAAAGGAGAACATGTGAGGTGGCACATTGTGGCTGGAGCAAGCTGCTTCCACAGACTTGGCAGAACCAACGATGTATGCAAATACCAGAATGAACAGTGGGCTTTCTTTGTAAATATGGAAGAACTGGTGGAACGAGGTGCTTGGACACAAATTAGGATTTTTTAAGGAAAAAAACATTTTTTAGTACAGCTGTATTGAAATGTTGCCAGACATATTGAATCACACACACTTGGTATTACGGCAGGTGTGTACAAAAGTAAAAAAAGCGGATTGTTTATTCTTGCTTTTGCATACATTGTTGGGTATACAGTGCTGTGCACTGTAATGTAATCACACACCTTGGAATACAAAGTACACAGCCAGCATCAATTTGATGTGTGCTGTGCTCTTCAGTGCTGTGCACAGTTTACTCATTCCACAATGTGCCATCTTGTGTGTTCTCCTTTCCCCACGTAAGATTGGTGCTAGCTGTATACATCTCTTAGACATTTGGCATACTTGGATGCTGGCTTTGCATTCCAACTTGTGTGAAAGCATTACTTGCAAGGGGTCACATTGTAGGCTTTTTATTCAAGACATGTTTGCACTGCTGGCTGACAGGTTTCATTCTAAACAGTATTTAATATTGGGCAAATTTGTTCTTAGTTTGATTTGTTTCATTGTGGTTTACGTGGCTGTTCAAAGATAATAAAAATAAATCTTATTTCAATTCAAATTTAAAAAAGACTCTAGTACTCTTTTGATATAAATTAAACCAGAAGGAAAATTTAAAGTCAATTCCCTGATATACTGCTACTGTCCAAAAGTATGTAAATATCAAGACGTATGAATTTGCATGTATCACCCACCCCAGGAACTTAACAATATCTGTCCAGTAACATTATTGTTGAACTATGGTCAGTCAACAGCAAAGGAAATTAAACCAAAAACTCTCTGGAGAGATTAAACCTTGGGGTGGTCCTGATTTAGTTATAATGACAAAAATTAAAATATGAAGTCAAACACCATCAGTCTTTCCTCTTTTCCTGTTTGCTGTTTCTATTTGTATTTTTCATTTATTTTCCTTATTTCTTTGTCTAGTCTCTAAACATGATTCTGGGTTCAATGTCACATGATTTACCCCTTACCCCTGTCCCTTTGGTTAATCTAGTGTAGTGAAATGTGTCATCACAGAAGATGATTTACGGGTAAGTGAACTCGGTTCCACATTTATTTACTTCCTATACTTCTTGGTGTTTGGCTGCAGTAGGTGTTGAAATTTATTTGCAGTAATGAGACGGCAGTATCAGGCAAGATGCTCAATTTTTAATTTATATCTTTTGTATCATAAATCTTTCAGGGCATTCTTTTTAAAATTAGGTGTACATGTCACTCTGCTGAAGTGAATGCCTATTCTTTTATTTTAGATGAAATTCCATACTTTATGAGGACTATTGCATCCTCCCCTACTACAGTTGTCTTCCACAGTTTCTCTCCATGCATGTTTAACAACCCAATGTACTATTAATCTCCTCTAAATATTTTATATGCCATCTCCATTTCAGATTCTACTGCCCCCCAAACTTCATTTTAGGAAGCAAGAATGAGTAAAAATCGTGCTGAGTTCTGCATATGGCTGTAGCCTGGGAGGCTTCTAGCACTGTGGATGTGTAGTGATAAGCCCTTACTAAGCCTTGTTACACAAGTGTAACCAAGATATACTTTAAATATAAAATCCAATATGCATCCACATTTAGAGGAGAAAACCTTTGAATGCATAGGAGCAAAAACATCAATTCTAGCTTTTCACATCAAAGTGATTCCGTTTCTACTACATGGAGCTTGTCAAATAAACATGATATATGCACAGTGAGATGACTGATGAATTTCTCCTAAAATGTTTTATTTCTCAAATCAAGACAACACTTTTGTTCTTAAGCAATCATTTCTTATTAAATAAAAGTGTTTTCTTTTTTTAGACTCTACAAAAGATGAGCAACCATCAGAAGATAAAGGTAAAAAAGTATAATTACTGTTTATCCTGCAAATGAAAAATCTATCTACTGTACCATAATTAGTGATGGGCAAAACAGTTCGGCCAAAATTCCATTTTCAGTGAAATATTTTGTTTTGTTTTACAAAAAAAGTAATGAAACAAATTAAATGTCGCTTCCAGGAAAATTTGTCAGAAGAAGAAAGTCACTGTTTGAAAGCGTTTACATGATTTAATTCCATGTATATCTGCCTGTCATTTACTTTTTAAATAAAAATTGGTAGTGTGGAAGAAAAAAATGATCAGACTTATGCTTGTCACAATTAGACATTTTGTTGAACAGCCAGGCATGTTCTTGTAGTACTTATATCATCCTCACTTTGTCGATTATGATGACAATCTTGGTAATCACAATCCTAAAAATGCATCAAAGACAGAAAAGAAACTTGAATCTTCATGGAACTTGAAGGATGCATATCCTTAACCTGATCTACAGAAATCATGAAACAGGAAAGGCTGCTTGCTGGTGAACAGCAGGTGGAGAGCAACTTCCCATATAGTGTGTATTCCTAAAGAAAAAACACAGCAATGTGTACAATGGAGTATTTTGATGTTTTTTCATATAGTCTCATTTTAAAAATTGCACTGCTCTTCTCTGCAGTGATGTGAATGACAGGCATAAATAGAATTGAATTAACTTGTGAGCAATATCCATCCATTATCCAACCCGCTATATCCTAACTACAGGGTCATGGAGATCTGCTGGAGCCAATCCCAGCCAACAGAGGGCGCAAAGCAGGAAACAAACCCCGGGTAGGGTGCCAGCCCACTGCAGGGCACACACACACACACACACACACACACACACACACACACCAGGGACAATTTAGAATCGCCAATGCACCTGACCTACATGTCTTTGGAAGGAAACCGGAGTACCAGGAGGAAACCCACGCAGACACAGGAAGAACATGCAAACTCCACGTAGGGAGCACCCGGGAAGAGAACCTGGGTCACCTAACTGCGAGGCAGCAGCGCTACCCACTGCACCACCGTACCGCCCTGTGAGCAACATATTACATATATTATGCAGCTGAAAAAAAGAACAGAAGTTAACACTGAATTAATATTCCATATTTTCTATCCCAAAAACTTTAAAGAATAACTCTTTGTAGTGAGCTTCACATTTTGCAATTATAAATTCATTTTAAGGCCAGTTTCAAGAAACTGTATTTGAAATTAAAACTTTCCTCTTTTGTGCATCACTGACCATATTGAATATTGTTCCTAATATTTTTAAAAATATGAGGCAAATCAAAAAGTAGGAGTAATTTATTTTTTAAATTATGAAAAGCTTTACCAAAAAAGTTCTATTTCTATTCTATTTCTGTTCTATTTTTTGTGAATAGTCCCCTTGCTCTTACAAAACATTTCTCATACCATTCCACATAATTCTTACAAGGGTAAACAATGTATTTAATCACCATTTAAAAACTGACATTCACATACTGAGTTTTCTTTTAGGCACATTTGATGGGTATCAACCTTTCATATACATATAATGAAGGTGTTATGTCCTCTGCAGACACTTGTAATAAACTGACATGTAAATTCTTTTCACCCCTATTATAGTGATATTAGATTAAGCTGATCTGAAAACAGACAGATGGATAATTAGGTATTTTTGTTTAGCTTGTTACAATTTTAGGTTTAGCTTTATTGTTATAAAATGATTATCACAGCTATTTAATATTACACAAACATGACCAGAAATAGCAATGCATGCCATCAAATGTCAGTTCCTTTAAATGTAAACCTGTGGTATAACTGAACAAGTCTGACTACATCTTACTTTCACTGATAAGCCAGTAATGGACAGCAGCATCCTTATTATGCAAGCAATAAGATTTTTATGTGTGATTTTGATTGTTATTTATTATAGTATTAAAGTTTTATTATCCCTTTGGGCAATAATTATCTATCTATCTATCTATCTATCTATCTATCTATCTATCTATCTATCTATCTATCTATCTATCTATCTATCTATCTATCTATCTATCTATCTATCTATCTATCTATCTATCTATCTATCTATACCTGTTCTCAATTCCCTAAATACATGATAATGTTTAAGCCAGTACAAAAGCTTGTTTTATGTATTTAAAGAATGCCAGTCATTTCCAAATAACTGTTTTTGCAATAATGCAATGAAACTATGTGTTAACAGGAGACATCAAAATGCGATTTATGTCCCTTCTAAGTACCTGCACAGGAAGAGTGGAAATCTATTACAGAGGTCAGTGGGGGACAGTTTGCTTTACTGGATTGGGAATGAGAGAAGCTCATCTCATTTGTAATCAAATGAACTGTGGAGAAGCAGAAACTCTAACTAGGTTTCACATACCTCCTATTGACTTGCCCATCTGGAAGGACAGAGTTCGCTGCTTTGGAAATGAGACCTTTTTGTGGGAATGTCCTTCGGATCCTTGGGGTCAGCATGACTGTGATCACATGATGGACACGGCAGTTGTATGCAAAGGTATTTTTCAATTACAGTATTTATTAAAAATCTTAATGTGAACAACATGCATTTAATGGGTTTACAAGGTAATTATGTTTTCTTTAACAGAACTTTGAAAAAGAAAATCTGCACTGGGAATTCATACATTACACAAGACACATGTCAATGTGTCTTTAAAAGTAATTGTCACAAGGCATACACTGGATCACATCTCAGTTGTGGTATGGGGTCAGTGGGTGTACACAGGACTCAATGGAGGCCAGGCACTGAAAAATATAAATTAACATAAAAATAAGCAAATAGAACAAGATGCATGGCCTCATATGATGATTGCTTCCACTGCTAGTGTGCTCTTTGGAATAGCTTCTTCTTCCTCTTCATCTTTTCCCATATTTGTGTGTGGCTGATGTACCTGATGAACCTTCTCCATACAACTTGGTCCTGCACCTTGCCTGCAGCCAGACCGTTTTCCTTCAAATCTTCTTTTATTTTATCCACTTCCACTTCAGCCTCCTTTGCTCTGTTCCTCTGCACTTCCATTCCCATCACTCTTTTACCCAAATATTGCTTGTCTCTCCTCAGCATATGTCCATATCACTTCATCCTACTCTCTTGTACTCCCATCCATCCATCTATCCATTTTCCAACCCGCTGAATCCGAACACAGGGTCACGGGGGTCAGCTGGAGCCAATCCCAGCCAACACAGGGCGCAAGGCAAGAACCAATCCCGGGCAGGACGCCAGCCCACACACCCACACACCAAGCACACACTAGGGACAATTTAGAATCGCCAATTCACCTAACCTGCATGTCTTTGGATTGTGGGAGGAAACTCTCTTGTACTTTCTTAGTTATATTTCTCACTTCTGTTGTACCTCTGATTTTCACATTTGTTATTCTATCCTTTTTTGTAACTCCACAAATCCATCTCAATATTCTCATTTCTGCCACATCCAATTTCTCTTGTGCTCCCATTACTGCCCATGAGTCAGCTTTATACATCATTGCTGGTCTTACAAATCATCCCTTTAACCTGCACCTTAATTCTTTGATCCCACAATTTTCCTGGTACCTTCTTCCAATTGTTCCATCCACACTGCACTCTCTGGGCTGTTTCTACATCTTCTTGAGCTACCACAAATCCTAAATTTGAAAACATATCCGTTATTTTCTATAGCTCTCCCTGCAATGTAACACTTGAATTCTGATCAAAATTTAATCTCATATATTGTCTTCTTCCAAAGCTTTTCTTCATTCATCCATTTCCTCTCCTCTTCCTCTTTTCTGGTGCTACAGAACACAATGTCATCAGCAAAAACCATGCTCCAGGGGGATTGGGTTTTTATCCTACAAGTCAACACATCCATAAACAGATCAAAGAGGTAAAGACTTAAAGAAGATCCCTGGTATAGACCCACTTTAACTGGGATCTTATGTGCTTTCCGCCCGAGTTCTCACTCCCTCGTACATGTCCTGGACAATCCTCACATACTTCTTTGGTACCCCTTTCTCTCTCATGTACCTCCAGACCTCTTGACATGGCACTCTATCATAAGCCTTCTCCAAAGCAATAAACACCATATGCAATCTTTTCTGTTTTTCTCGCTGTTTCTATATGAGCTGTCACAATGGAAAGAATGTTCCTCTCCCTGGCATAAAATCAAACTGCCATTTCCCTATGGTGGTCTCTTTCCTAAGCCTTCTTCTCTCCATAACCTTTTCCAAATTTTTCATTGTGTGTGACATCAGTTTTATCCCTATATATCTTTCACAATCCTGATTATCACCCTTCTCCATATAAATGTATACAATCACACTGTCCTTCCACTACTCTGGTATTCTGCCCTGTTCATAGATCATCTGTAGTAGCTACAGTGCTGTTCTGAGTAGCTGCAGGAAGAAATTATTTTATAGGAACAAAGCATATATTGCACTGGGGTTTGCAGTGATGAGAATGGTACCTGTTATGCCAACAGAGTGCCCACAGAACTCTACTGACTCAAACAAACCTTTAAGGGCTAAACCATTGTGGTTTATTTGAGGCTTTGGGAGCAATAGAAGCTTTTTGTGCTTTTCATGCAAAAAACATATTACCATTAATTTCATGAAATTGTATTTGAAATGAAACTTGTTTTGTTTATCACTAGTCACAAGCAGAACACGTAATATTTCATGGATACACTAAATGGATGCACATTCACAATGACATGCAAATATCTTTATCTTTGACTATGTTACATAAGCACAAGTCCTGAAACACAGCATTGTTTATTTTAAAGAATTATTCCTAGTGTTCTGTGAGATTTTTGCACATTTTCCAGGGCCATTTCTTTCATTGTGTCCATGGCTGGATAATCTCTGCGATTCTGTACTAGATTGTGCTGTTATATTATTAATAGTCTTTCTTTCTTTCTTTCTTTCTTTCTTTCTTTCTTTCTTTCTTTCTTTCTTTCTTTCTTTCTTTCTTTCTTTCTTTCTTTCTTTCTTTCTTTCTTTCTTTCTCAGGTGCTCTTAATATATCATTAGAGAATGGGGGAAGTCCTTGTGCAGGGCAAATGTTTCTAAGAACTTCTGAACTTGAAGTATCTGTGATTGATGATATAATGGATGTTTCAATGGCCAACGTTGTGTGCACACACATTGGATGTGGATCACTTGTTTCAATTAAAAAGGAAGCTTACTTTGGAATAAAAAATGTAAACCCTTGGTATTTCCCTATTTACTGCAATGGCAATGAGTCATTTCTGTGGCAATGCCTTAGTGCCATTATTCCTCAAGATAAACCAGTTAAAGGTCCCAAGTATGAATCTGCTGGAATGGTCTGCTCTGGTAAGTAATCTCTTGAGTGCTCCACTGTAATATATCAAGTTAAATACTATTTATTAACTTAATGTAAATAATGATAACATGAACTATGAGTGATTAAACACTGAGTAGCTCTACACATTTATAAAAAAACTGACTTGTTCAAAAGGGAAAACAATAAAAAATTATATTTTATTATTACCAGCTCACATTAAGCCAAGACTGTTTGGCGATAAGGACCCCTGCTCTGGCCGTGTGGAGGTGCAGTTTACAGAGACCTGGGGGACATTTTGTGATTCTGACTTGGACATGGAAGATGCCAATGTGGTCTGTCATCAGCTTCAGTGTGGAGTTGCAGTGGCCACCTCAACAGGAGTTTATGGTGAAGGAAGTGGACCTGTATGGGACCGACAATTTGAATGTAAGGGTAATGAGTCCATACTCTATGACTGTCCTCAGTCACCACCCAAGGCTGTAAACTGCACCCATAGAAGAGATGCTGGAGTGATCTGCTCAGGTAGGCAAATGTGATAAGGAACATATATAATTATTTTAAAATTTTAGCTAACTTCAGTATTACAAAGACAACTGCATCAATATGGCATTATAGCAATCAACAAAACCTAATTAAATTAAAGACAGTGGACTGAATAAAAATGTAAAGACTAAAAGGTCAAATTAAAAAGGTAGAGGTGTGGCATTACACAGTAAAAAAGAATTTAAATTTAGGACTTGTTTAATTGTTTGATAAACTGTATATTAATGTTGAGATAAAATAAATAGATGAAAAAACAGAGTTATGACATTGTGAGCATGTTAGAGCAACTAGTGCAGAACGCAGTGCCAGCAAACCTGTCTACATTTATTATTATGTGAAAAAAAAGTTTAGATGGAAATAATGGAAATAATTTTGTGTGAGTTTATTTACTCACCCACATCTAAACTAAAATATTTAGATTAGATTTGTTTAGATAAACTTTATTAATCCCAAGGAGATATTCAAATGCATACAGGAGCAGAAACATAAAAAAACAAGCATATCGCTAAATAAATAAATAAATCTACTCTATATATATAAAATTCTAAAAGTGCAACGATTTTCTGTAACAATTTTATGTAACATTTTTATGTCACTTTTTTGTAAAGCTTTAAATCCGGCTTATTTTAAAACCTACATATATATGTTTGGTATCATTCTTTTACGAATTTATTGAACTTTAATGTGATGTTGTTAGATTTTCAGATTCTTATTCTGTTTTTAAATTATAAACTAAAAAATATCAAGAACTCATGTCCCGCGAGACAAGACTTTATGCCAAACGATTTAACCACGCTGGAAATAAAAGCCAAAGAGTAGGACAGCTGCTGTACAGGCTTTTAGATGTTTGAAGTGCCGCGCGAGATGCAGATCAGGCGGCACGGAAACAGCAGCAATCCAGCAGCTGATTCAGCAAAGAGGAGGTAAAAAAAACTGTATTTGTTTCCCATTGTATCACCGTTTAAGAGGGGGTTTCGGAGGAGCGACCACATCTCCTTGGGGTGCATTCAGCCCCCCTCTTCACAATATGAGCAGCAGAAACGCGAAGTGGCTGGTGTGTAGTGCAGGCCAGGGGGGTTGGCAAGCTAAGCGGGCAGGGGGAAACCCCCTATTAAATAAATAAATAAATGAGTAAGTCGGGTGGAAGCATTGATTTCCTGATATCAGTTAGCAGAAAAGCCCCCCAGAGATGCTTCTTAGCACACCATGGTAGAATGAGCCTATGGCTAAACATGCTCCAAGAGAGCACCTCCTGGAGAGGATGGATGGGATTTTTCATGATGGAATCCAATTTTGCCACCATCCTCTTTTCCACAACAGCTTTCAATGTGTCCAGGGTTTGACCTGTGATAGACCAGTCTTACTAGATAAGTTTGTTCAGGCATTGTGCTTCATTTGTGTTCAGGTTACTTCCCCACAAGACTGCAGTGTAGAACACCACACTGGCTACTATGGCCTGCCAGAACATTTCCAGCTGCTTGCTGCATACACCTTAGGAAGTCCAGCTCCACTGTGTGGCCATATCAGTCCAGTTTGTTGTTAATGTGAACCCTCAGGTACTTGTAGCTCTGCACCATTTCCACATCCTCCTCCTAAATGTTGATTGGTCTCAGAGACTTCTTGGTATACCTGAAGTCCATCACCAGCTCTTTTGTTTTGCTGATATTGATCTGTAGGTGGTTCTCGCTTCACCACAAGGCAAAGTCCCCCAAAACCTTCCTGTACTCTGACACATCTCCATTATTAATGCAGCCAATGATGAACGAGTCATCTGAAAATTTCTATAGATGGCAAGCACTCGTGTTATCATAGGGCTAACTACTTTTTTTTTAAAACGTCTCTTTAACATTTGTGGTGTTTTTATTTAATGACAAGATGACCATCACCAGTTCAGAAGACCGTTATTTTCAGCTGTGCTCAACACATTAACATGACATGGGGCAATTCGCTGAGTTTCCTTTAATAATTGTTGTCTTTTTCTATGCTGTGAATGACTATAAAAGTCCTACATGTGCTTATAATTTTGAAAGCACATAAAACACAAGGGAATCTAAATTTCACGGTGCTCTGAATTTTTAACTGCACAGTCCCTTCAAAGATTTTGAGCCCAGTGTGTGCATGCCCATTGTAGGTGACTGTCTATGTCATATGTGTTTTCACTTGTTTTAGTGTGGATGGCAATACTTCTGTAAACAATGTGAAAACATTAGTATGGGCGGAGATTGTTTTCATTTAAAAATATTGTCTTTAAATGAAAACGTAGTAGTGTGGATGTACCTAAGCTAGTTTTCCCTGATGGTTGATCTAAATTCCTTAAGTTATCTCTTATTCCTGGAATACATTAAAACTGTTGTTCCAGGAGAGTCATTTACCTCCAGCCAAGCAGACCTAAAGTTAACCATTGAAAAGATTAGACTCTTGAATCTGAGCAATTTAAAAATCACTATCATTTTCATCATCATCTTTATCCTTTTGATTGTGCTTTTCCTGGTGAGGATCATGGCAGCAACACTTAGAAATGAGCTGACCAGGCCTCCCTATTCTCAACAACTTTCTCCAGGCTCTCTTAGAGAGTCATCACATGTTTTCAGAACAATCCAGAGATATAATTCTTCCATTGTGTCCTAGGTCTGCTCCTCAGTCTTGTGTATGTGACCTGTGCCTTTTACATCTCCTAATGGAGGCTCTAAGGAGGAATTGTACATACATGCTCAAAATAACTCAGCAGGCTCCTCAATCAGTCGCAGTCAGGGTGGCTGATAGAACAGTCCTTACGGATGACACTGCAGTTGTGACCCACTGGGCTGGCTACTTTGAGCAGTTGTTGAAAGCTGATCCTCTGGCTAGGACATTGGGTATCTCTGAGTCCACGGTTCTTGAGGCTGATCCTCCAATTAGCTGTGAACCACCCAATCTCACTGAGATTGCACAGGTGATGAACCAGCTGTATGGGGGGGGGATTGCAAGCAATCTTTGCTTCCATTTGGGAGACTGGCATCATCCCAACTGACTGGAAAACGGGACTTGTTGTCCCTATCTGGAAAGGGAAGGGTGATCGCCTGGATTGCAGCAACTACAAGGGGATAACACTGCTCTCGGTGCCAGGTAAGGTCCTTGCTAGGGTTGTCCTCAATAGGATCCGTGATCATTTGCTCACCTACCAGCGACCAGAACAGTTTGGTTTTACGCCTAAGAAGTCTACCATCAACTGCATCCTAGCACTGAGGGTTCTCATTGAGCACAAACGCGAATATCGGCAGAGTTTCATTGCAGCCTTTGTAGATTTTCATAAAGCATTCGACTCAGTAGATCGAGCTGCCCTGTGGGACATCCTGAGGGTTCACGGGATCCCCTCGAGGTTGCTCAATATCATGGCTGGCCTGTACACTGGTACTGTGAGTGCTGTGCAGAGTGGAGGCAGGACCTCTGTGTTTTTCCCAGTTGATTCTGGGGTTCGTTAGGGGTGTGTTCTTGCTCCTACTCTGTTCAATGCTTATATGGACTGGGTGTTGGGCAAGGTCGTGGGGTCCAGTGGCTGTGGGGCATCTGTTGGCGAAGAAAGATTCACGGATCTTGACTTTGCTGACGATGTTGTGATCTTTGCAGAGTCAATGGAGACTCTGATCGGGGCGCTCGAGAGACTGAGCGAGGACTTTGAGTGTCTGGGCTTGCGAGTGTCCTGGATAAAAACCAAGATCCTGGCCTTTAATGACCTCTTGGGCACGGCCATCAGCAGTGTGTCTGTTTGAGGAGAGAGTGTTGACCTTGTCGAGAGGTTTACTTACCTTGGCAGTGACATTCATTTCCTTGGTGCCTATTCCTATGAAGTCAGTAGACGGATTGGGAGAGCATGGGGGGTCATGAGGTCGCTGGAAAGGGGTGTGTGGTTCTATGCATCTATGCATATCTATGCAAAAGGATGAAGGTCCAAGTCTTTAGAGTCCTGGTGATTCCTGTCTTGCTATATGGTTGCAAGACATGGACGCTATCCAGTGACCTGAGACGAAGACTGGACTCCTTTGGTACTGTGTCTATCCGGAAAATCCTTGGGTACCGTTGGTTTGACTTTGTGTCGAATGAGCGGTTGCTCATGGAGTCCCGAATGAGACACATTACCTGCATTGTGAAGGAGCATCAGTTATGGCACTACGGACATGTGGCGCGTTTACCCACGGGTGATCGTAAGATCCTCATTGTTGGGGACCCGAGTGGATGGACCAGGCCAAGGGGTCACCCACGTAGCACCTGGCTGCAGCAGATAGAGGGTCATTTCTGGAGGATGGGACTGGACCGCGTGTCTGCCTGGGGGGTTGCAAACCAGGATCCCGAGTTGTTTCATCGTGTAGTGGGTGCGGCAACACACTGTACCAGTGCATGCTCCTCAACCTGACTTGACTTGACTTGCTCTTCAATCTGGAAAAAAAACAGCTACTTGTACTTGCAGATTCATTTTTTATTCACTACCCAGAGCCTATGGCCATATATGTAGACAGGGATGTAGACTTACCAGTAAATTAAAAGCTTCAACTACAAACTATACTTCACTACACCATCACAGTACAACATTTAAAAAACACCTGCTGCACCAATTTTTTGACCAAGATGCATGCAAATGTGCTTAAACTAAAGTCTGCAATGTGTAATTTAATCAAAATGTCTGAATTGTTTGATTTGTAATTTTAAACTGTAGAGTAGAGGGCTAAATCAAGGAAACAATATGTCTTGGTCACAAACATTATGGTGAGTGCTATATGTATATGTTGACACATCATAAGCTTAACAAAGCCCCAGCCTATTTATTTTAGCAGACCCTTGTTGTTGTGTGAAATTTTGCATACAGGTTGATAAATATTTTGTAACTTAGGCAAAGCAATGCAATATTAGTATTTCATTAATGAGAAGCATTCATATTTACCCCCTAGGACTAAGTCAGGATAGTGAATTTTACAGCAGGGTTGGGGGAAGTGCCTCAAACAAGTTTGACAAATGTTTCTCTGCATCGCTCTTTCAATCAACCCCCACAGGAAAGCCAGACTGCCTAGCTGGCAAGCTTCACGGGGGAAGGTATGAAGGTATTCTCTGCCCCATTGGTCTGAAGTATGGCTGTTTGGAATTGGCTTGTATCAGAAGCCTTTAAGTACCATGACGCGCTATTGGCTGTAGGGGTTGGACAGAAAACCTATAAATTTGTTTGCTTTACCCCTCCCTATCTCTCTTACAAACATCTGGTGAAAGACCATCTCACACACCATGAACTAAAAAGGACAACACAATGAAGAGCACAGCTCGGCAGCCATATTGAGACAGGCATGTGGCCTGTGCTGAAGAAAGCTGACCAAAAATGAGGACTTAGCTAGAGACATTTTAAGTAACTAGTCTGTGTGCCGCCTGTAACTACACATCAACATTTATCAGGTTGTATGGTCGCCAATATTCAAATGTACTTTGCATATTGTTATTATTTATGAATATTATCAATAATACATTATTTAAAGTGTAACTTAACTCCTGCTTGTCTTTTCCTACACCTAATTGCCTGAGGTTATAGACGTAGAAGGGAAGTTATATGGTACAATACTTTATAAACAGTGGTAAGTCTGTGAGATTTGAGGCATTCTGACAAAACCTACATATTAATAATACAAAAGGGGAAAGTAGAGTAATATATTACTCTACCAAGACAAAACAATCCTTAATTATAATTTGCCTTTATAATTGACCTTTTCCTAGATAAAATCTGACCTCATTTAATTTTAAGTAAAATATGATGTCCTTTGTCTTTGAGATATAAATTGGGGCTTAGGACTCTATCAAATAAACAAGATAAAATGACATATACCTCTGTTTTGCTTCCTTTTACTGCAGGAAAGGGTGGCCCTCACTTGGTGGATGGTCCCTCAAGGTGTTCAGGACGAGTAGAAATCTTATATGATAACACCTGGGGAACACTCTGTGACAAGAATCTAGACCTGCAAACCGCAGATGTGATCTGCAAGCATCTTTACTGTGGGGCAGCTGTATCGACTCCCTCAGGAGCATATTTTGGGAAAGGGAAGGGTCCCATCTGGAGAGACAATTTTCAGTGTAATGGGAATGAGTCACGCTTGGGGGAGTGTACAGTGTCTTGGGACAAAGCATCTTGTGATCACAGTAATGATGCCAGTATCATCTGCTCAGGTATGATTTACTAAACTGAATACAAAACAAACACCTTGGATTCTTATGTTTAATCCAAACAAAATGTGTTTATTTTACTTTTTGTTTTAATTAATTTTTGAGTATTATAAACACATGGACTAAGTTCACTACTTTAGAAATCAATGCCAGAATGCCAATACTTGTTTTTATTGATTGTATTCTGATTCTAGATGCTGACTGGCAGCTTCAGCTGAAAGGTGGAGAAAGCCGCTGTGAGGGCACAGTGCAGGTGATGCTGAATGGCACCTGGAGACGGCTTTTGGATTCTGAATGGGATTTGCAGGATGCCAGTGTGGTCTGTGCACAGCTAAACTGTGGTCAGGCAGTTAAACCACACAGCATCTCCAGATACATTTCTGGGAGAGGACCGGTCATATTAACTGACATTAATTGTGCTGGAGATGAATTGTCCTTACAGGACTGCTCTGTTTCTGTTATGTCTGAACACTTCAACATCAGTGAGAGTGTAGGAGTTTTCTGCTCAGGTACTGTAGCTGTCTTGACATAGTTTAACAAGCAAAGTTAAAAAATATCACCTGATTACTCTTTTTGTTTTATTTGTACATATAGCATGCTTGTATTAAATCCTGGCACCTTAATTCTGCTTCTTTCCTTATCTGTTAGAACACAACAAAGTCAGGCTGGCAGGTCACAGCAGCCAGTGCGCTGGAAGAGTAGAAGTCTACTACAACGCCACCTGGGGGACAGTAGGCAGTAATTCCTGGGATTTGACTGATGTACAGGTTGTGTGCAGACATCTAGGATGTGGGAATGCAGTTCGCACTGCTGTCTCTGCAGAATTTGGAAAAGGTTCTGGACCAGTGTGGCTGGATGAAGTAAAATGCAGAGGAGATGAGTTGGCCTTATGGAAGTGCCCTTCACTTGGCTGGCGAGAAAACAACTATGAGCACAAAGAAGATGCTGGTGTTGTGTGCTCAGGTAAGAATTCAATCATCAGGTGGTGCATGTAGTCTTAAATAGGAATTAAGAGCTGCCAGATGGATAAGAATATTTCTTCGTATATTTTAATCATGTGACAGAATTCAAGGACCTTCGTCTTGTTAGTGCTGAGTATGTCTGTGCTGGGAAACTGGAGGTCTTCTACAATGGGACGTGGGGAGATGTTTGCTCTAATAGAATGGATTCAATCACAATCAACATTATCTGTCAGCAACTCAGATGTGGAGACAGCGGTTTACTGGAGGATGGTAAATATGATGGAGCAAGTAACAAAGTAAAATGGCTGGATGAAGTCACTTGTTATGGACACGAATTTGCCTTATGGCAGTGCTCTTCACTGCCATGGGGAGAAAATAGGTGCCAAAACGGTGAAGAGGCAAGGATCCGATGTTCAGGTGAGCATGCCCATTGAACAAAAAGCCTAGTTTCTAGAACCTTTCACAGTGAGCAGTATTCTAAAGTAGGCAGTTACACAGATGTCTCAGTCCAGTCATCTGCTTTTATATGTTTTTCTAATTACCACCACCTTGCATAATACATCATGTCATCTGTCTCTTAATATGCAGAACTTTATCATTTCTACCAATCAACTAAAGTCACCAGTAATTTCTGACTATTGTCGATTTTTCCATAATTCTGAGCACTGCTTCGTTAAGAGGGGTGATGTGTGGATTGTCCTATTTATCTTAGTACCCCTTCATAGGAGGGTATTGTATGGGTTTTCCTATCAGCTTACCCCTGCTTTCTGGAGGGGTGTTTGTTACTCATTAACCTCATTCTAATCTAGGAAAACTATGTTGGTGGCTTCTCAAAGATGAGGCAGATCATGTGCTTAAGCTTCAAGTTACATTTATTCCTTTTAATTATGTTTAATAATTCTTTTTATTATCGGTTGTTATATAAATATATGCTGCTCAAAAAAATAAAAAGAACACTTTTGAATCAGAGTATAGCATCAAGTCAGTGAAACTTCTGGGATATTGATCTGGTCAGATAAGTAGCAGAGGGAGTTGTTAATCAGTTTCAGCTGTTTTGGCGTTAATGAAATTAACAACAGGTGCACTAGAGGGGCAACAATGAATCGACCCCCAAAACAGGAATGGTTTAACAGGTGGAGGCCACTGACATTTTTCCCTCCTCGTCTTTTCTGACTGTTTTTTTCACTAGTTTTGCATCTGGATACGGTCAGTGTCACTACTTGTACCATGAGGCGATACCTGGTCCCTAGCGAGGTTGCACAGGTAGTCCAACTTCTCCAGGATGGCACATCAATATGTGCCATTGCCAGAAGGTTTGCTGTTTCTCCCAGCACAGTTTCAAGGGCATGGAGGAGATTCCAGGAGACGGGCAGTTATTGTAGGAGAGCTGGACAAGGCCTCTCGTAGAAGGTCCTTAACCCATCAGCAGGACCAGTAACTGCTCCTTTGGGCAAGGAGGAACACTGTCAGAGCCCTACAAAATGACCTCCAGCAGGCCACTGGTGTGAATGTCTGTGTCCAAACAATCAGAAACAGACTTCATGAGGGGGGCCTGAGGGCCCAACGTCCTCTAGTGGGCCTTGTGTTTACTGCCAGGCACCGCGGAGCTTGAATGGCATTTGCCACAGAATACCAGAATTGGCAGGTCCACCATTGACAACCTGTGCTTTTCACAGATGAGAGCAGTTTCACCCTGAGCACATGTGACAGACGTGAAAGGGTCTAGAGAAGCTGTGGAAAACGTTATGCTGCCTGTAACATCATTCAGCATGACCAGTTTGGTGGTGGGTCAGTGATGGTCTGGGGAGGCATATCCATGGAGGAACGCACAGCCCTCTATAGGCCAGACAACGGCACCTTGACTGCCATTAGGTATCGGGATGAAATACTTGGACCCATTGTCAGACCCTATGCTGGTGCAGTGGCTCCTGGGTTCCTCCTGGTGCATGACAATGCCCGGCCTCATGTGGCCAGAGTATGCAGGCAGTTCCTGGAGGATGAAGGAATTGATACCACTGACTGGCCCCCATGTTCGCCTGATCTAAATCCAATAGAACACTTCTGGGACATCATGTTTCGGTCCATCTGACGCCACCAGGTTGCATCTCAGACTGTCCAGGAGCTCAGTGATGCCCTGGTCCAGATCTGGGAGGAGATCCCCCAGGACACCTTCCATCCGTCTCACTAGGAGCATGCCCCCCCCCCCCCCCCCCCGATGTTGTCAGGCATACATACAAACATGGGGGGTGGGCAATACAAATTACTGAACACGATTTGGAGTTGCTACAATGACATTTCAGCAAAATGGACTAGCCTGCCGCATCATTTTTTCACCTTGATTTTCGGGGTGTCTTTTCATTCCATCAAACGATGTGCCATCCTTTCATTCCTAATACATTACCCAGTCCATATCAGTAAAGATATCCAGCATGATTCTTTTTCCCATTGAGATCTGATGTGTTTTTAAAGCGTTCCTTTAATTTTTTTGAGAAGTTACTGTATATATATACTTGTAATAAATTGTAAATGATTATTATATATTAAATAAAATATCCATTCTAGCAGGTGTATACAGTGCAGCAGTAGTGTATTTTTGATTTTCTGACCCAGATGTGATATGGCAGCTGGTGTTCAGCATTTTTAAATTTAAAAGTGGCTAATGCCGCTTTATGGTTTGGGTATCCAGTATATTTTGTGAACACAAAAAATATCACCCTCCAAACAGCCAACCTGTATAACTTTAATTTTTCTGTTTTATTTGCAAAGCTGCTACTGAAAGACCTCCCACAACAGCTTCAACTGAAAGATCCTCCATGACAGCTTCTGCACAATTTCAAATATGCACTGGTGAGTTCAGTTTCTTATTGGTTTCTTTAGCAAATTATGATATGCCACTAAGAAGACTTCATGCTGGCATAGAAGCATTTAACTTATTTGCAAATAAACTGGAATTTTCCTTCCACCAGACCAACTATTATCCCAAACCACTTTTTTTCCATTATAGGATAGTAGTGCTGGGAACTTTGCTGGTTGCATTATGCACAAAACAGGAACCAGTCCTGAATGGGACTCCAGCTTATCATAGGGAAGACATATCTATATTCACTCATTCCAGGCCAACGTAGGCATTGACAGAGCCAGGAACTGAGCCCAGGTCCACATAACACTTGCTGAGAGCCGTGTCATTTTAATGAGTCTGAACAATAATAATAATAACCACAACAATAATAATACATCACCTAACCCATTAATCAGTGTTATGGACTCCTGAAACTATCCTGGCAGCATTAGATGCAAGACCTGATTAGGGTGGCAGTCCATTATTAGGCATAGTCATGCATAGACTTATGCTCACTCTTAAAAGGGCCTGTTAGAGTGGCCAAATAACTTAAAACATGTCTTTCGGATTAGATAGGAAACCAGATTACCTAGAGGAAAGAACTCATGGTCAGTGTCTAGGCCAGGGGTGGCCTACTCTGATCCTGGACAGCCACAATGGCTGCAGTTTTTTTTTCCAACACGGTTGCTTAATTAGAAGCTAATCCTCACCAATAACAGATCTTATTTAATTTCAAGGCTTGTTAGTGTTTTCACTCTACCATGTCGGTTCATTCTTAAATCATAGTTTTTTTCCCTTTTTAATGATATATGTATCATCCAAGTGATCTGAAGCCTAAAATGGATGAGTAATTTTCAGTTCTTCACTTTCTCTTCAGTTTCCTTCTAAGTACGTAATTAAACCAAACAGTCAATGATGAATACACATGGGTGGTAATGGAGGCAAGCTAGATGTAGAACTGCTGGTTCTTTTGTCATTTGCATCTTATTACTAATTGGGAGCAGTTAAAACAACGAATACTGAAGTTTAAGGCTAAAATAAGCAGTTAAGGGTTCAAAATCTTAACAGGCCAGACAACAAAAATGAACCAGAAACATTTAAGTGCTTCAATAGCAATGAATTATTACTCATGAAGCAACTGGCTTGGAACAAAAAATCTGAAGTCACTGCAGCCCTTCAGGACCAACACTGCTCACCCCTGATTTACAGAGTCTGAGTCTTAAATAGCAAATAAATTAAATAAAGTAAATTAGTAGCAAAAACTAGTCACTAATTAAATAAACGGTTGAAATAAAAAACTTCATGACTTTTCCTGCACTTCTTCCAAACAATAATTACTGTAAAAAGGTAAACATCTCATAATTTTTACAGCTTCTGAAAAATGTTAACTTGCTATGTTTTTGGGTCAGTTTTGACCCACCATAGACTTTAATAGACTCTTCATTTATATTATTTTGTTTGTTTACCACATACAGTATGTAAGCATCATGAAAAAGTAACCCTTTTAACTTTTAAATTCTCTAACTTAACAAAGGCAAAAAAATTTCACTATTCACAATGAAACTTTGTGACTTTTCTTACACATCTCCCAATTAATATATGGTAAGATAAATAAATAGAGTTTCATTTTGCATCATTGCAAAAACAGTTATTTGAAATGTCTGGCATTTTTTAAATACATAAAGCAAGTTTTTCTACTGGCTTAAACATTATCATGTATTTGGACGTTGAGAACAATGTGTGTTGTTTTCGATCGATAGATAGATAGATAGATAGATAGATAGATAGATAGATAGATAGATAGATAGATAGATAGATAGATAGATAGATAGATAGATAGATAGATAGATAGATAGATACCTCATAATTTATATAGCTTCTGAAAGCATATTTTTCCCTCTTTCAAGTCATGTTTGACCTACTCTTAACTTTAATGGATTTTATTCTTCATTTACAGTAGTTTGTTTAACACCTATAAAACATTGTGAAAGAAAATCATTTAGCTCAGAATTAGTTAGTTTTGGTCAGAATGACCCATTTTTGACTTTAATGGATTTTCCGCTGCATTTAAGCTGCTTTGTTTGTTCAAAAACAATAAAATAACCTAAATGTCATCCATTCTAAAAGTTAAGGTCATTGGTGGACCAACAGGTTGAGATGGTCAGTCAGTGTAAAAAAGGTTTGGGCGATAGATTTGATGCCCAGGGCACCTTGAGTAAGAGAGGGTGAAAATCAGGTCAAAAAATCTGGAGTGGTCTCCCCTAGACTTTCTCGTATACTCAGATATGGGGATGGATATTTGAGGAGTAAACCACAACACAATGATTATATTTTTATATTATGTACATTAAAGAATCATCAACAGCAAATCAAATCAAATGAATAATATATGTAACAATTATTATAAAAGTAAAGTTGAATAAATCGGACTATGGAGCTGCATGAATAGAAAAAAAAAATTGAGTATACCACTTCCGGTTAACAGAAATAGCCCAAAAGTTGACAGAAATCTACATTTTTTACCTAATACTTGTATGCAAAATTTCGTTGACATAAGTGAAAGCGTCCTCAAGTTATCGTGTTTACACACACACACACACACAGACAGAAACACAGACATAATTCCACAAATGGTAATTTCAGACTCAAGGAGGTCTAAAATGTAGAGGTTCATCAAAATCTTGAAAGTCAATTTTTAGATGATTCCAGTACTTTCCCTATACTTCGCATACGAGAAAGTCAGGGAGGTCTAAAAATGTTGAGATTCATCAAAATCTCGACATCTAATTTTTGGACGATTCCAACACTTTCCCTATACAGTACTTTGTATACGAGAAAGTAAAAAGACCTGCAAGGTACAGCATTGGCTCAGCTAATGAAGACATTATGAGGGTTACACAGATGAGATTTAACATTTTTTCAAGAAGGAGGTCTACTAACTGTAAGGGAAAATATATTCCAGGTGCTATTTTCCAGCATGATTATTTGTATTCATACATTAAGTGAGTGCAGTGTAGTGTAATAATACAGGATACTGCCAATGTACAACAGTCAAGTTCAGATACAGTTTTCTTAGTTATTAACCATACAGAGAGAGTACTGTATTCTGAGAGTCTCAAGTAGCTTCTGAGAATTGTAAAGAACAGATGTTGTGTGCCGATTTTTGCACATCTGAAGAGATTTAGTTGCAGGGTTTTAAACCAAGTGAAGTTGACAAAAGAGTTTTGAAAGCCAACCTTCACAAGAAAAAAGTAAAAATGGTATTATTTTATTTTAAATAACTTATTGCACATGATTAAGAGAAATGCAACATGAGCAGAAAGCATAAGATTGAAATATAAGCAGGAAAACATACAAATATAACTGCATTCTCAAACCATTGACTGAAGTCAATGAAAAAACAAAAATTAGATTTTTTTGAGAAATATGCAAGCATTAAAAATTTCTGCACAATAAGAAGACACTTAATCGTCATTTTTAGTTTTTAAGGTTTTAATATGAAATAAAAGTTTAGAAGTGATTGAAGAAGACTATGCTGAAAGTGATTCTCCGGTCTTATTTTTTAGGTGATCAGAATAAATGGCTGCTCCCCTTTGGAGTGACTTGCCTTATTTTAGGTATATGTTTATGTGCCGTGTCCTCTGCCCTGTTCATCAAAGTACGTGCCAATGCCAAGAAACAAGGTAGGACTTTACAGTAAAGGGAATAGACACAACTTAGGAGATAAAACTTCATTCAGTTTATTAATTGGTTGTTTCTACACAGGATATGGCAAACACTATGAGGCTGTGTATGAGGAAATTGAGCAGAAGGCAAATGTTAACTTGGATGAAAAGTTTGATTCCTTAAGTAAGTATAAACCTTTAATCTCTTCATATGGTGATAGAAAGTTTAATTGATAAAAGTACTTTACCTATGGAGGAACTGAATCTCAAATATGTGAATACATTTAATTTATGAAAGGTTTTTATTTTTTAAACTAATGCATGGCTTAAACAGTCATCATTTAGAAACAAGAATAAATGGCTGGTCTTAAGTATCCTCTGTAATATGAATCTGAAAGTCTGACTTATGTATGAGGTATTAGCTTTGTTTAAAAAACTAAGATACTTATATGCCAAAGTTTTTTTTGCCATATTTGATTAGCCTACAGCTTGCCTAGCCTAATGTGGGGAAACTTCTAAGCTACAGTTGCCTGCTAATGTTGTTTGCTTTTATGTATTTCATTAATCTCAACACAAAAAATAAGTAATCTTTAATTAAGAGAAAAACAATAAAAATTACAAAGGATAAAGTTAATAATCAGAACAGGCTAGGCTATAAACTGTGTTCTGAGACTTTTCAGGTAAGGAAGATGGAGATTTCAAGGTAATGTTGTTGTAGATATTAATCATGGTGCTGTAGAGTAGAAGGTATTGCGTGTTGATTAGCACATGCAAGTAAAACGTTCACTGCACTCTGTACATGTTACAATAACGACCCTATAATCCTTTAAATTGCAATTCATGATCACAGTTTGGTAGTTAAACTTTTTGTTTTCTCTAAATGTCAGCAAAAAATGTCTTTGTGTTGACCTGTGTCACTTGTATGCTTAAAAGCATAACAGCCATCCATTGTTGTGTAAATGTTTGCCGTATAACCTTATACTGGGGGTGTCAAACTCCCCAAGGGCCACGGTGGCTACAGGCTTTTGTATCACCCATTTTGATAGTTACTAACCAATTGCCACTCCTAACTGAACACACTTTTCTGCCTTCATTTTACCTGACTTGCTGTTTTGGGTTCAGAACCCAAAATAGTTTTTTTTCATTACCGTGTAAGCAAACAATAATGAGACACACAGATTATCAGATAAATCTGACTATGCTTATCCTTCTGGTTCTAATTCACCTCCTCACAGTATAGTATTGGTCCATCACAGGGCTTACTATATTAATTAATATATATTATGTTATACCACAACTATTGTCATTTTACATCACTGCTTTCTTTGTTCTTGTTTTTAGATGAAGTTTCAACAATAGAGTATAAAAATGTTGAAATACCTGAGAAAAAGATGACAAGGGAGCAACCAGATTTGGACACAAACTATGATGACACTGAAACACAGGACTACGTCAATGATAAAGAGGAAAATGGTATGAAATTAAATCTTTCCAAACGTGATGAATATTACTTGGAAGGCCGTAAACACTCTAGTAATGTCTGCTTCAACTAGACCAAAATTGTACTGTTGGAAATTGAAATATACCTTCACAATTTTGGTTTGACTCTATAACCACAAGCAATTTAGCTTTGAAATAAAAATATCTATTTGATGGCAAATTTCAGATTTTTTTTGGTATTTCTGCATTATATGGTTACTATTATTATTGTGTTTTAATAATCATAACATTTTTTCTATATTTCAGGAGAGCAGAGGAACTCCTGAGTTAAAGTAATTTAAAGTACTATAAATGTTAGTGAGGTCCCCCTCTTTAAGAAAGGGGATCGGAGGGTGTGTTCCAACTACAGAGGGATCACACTCCTCAGCCTCCCTGGAAATGTCTATTCAGGGGTCCTGGAGAGGAGGGTCCGTCGGATAGTCGAGCCTCGGATTCAGGAGGAACAGTGTGGTTTTCGTCCTGGTCGCGGAACAGTGGACCAGCTCTATACCCTTAGCAGGGTCTTGGAGGGTGCATGGGAGTTTGCCCAACCAGTCTACATGTGTTTTGTGGACTTGGAAAAGGCATTCGACCGTGTCCCTCGGGGAATCCTGTGGGGGGTACTCCGAGAGTATGGGGTACCGGCCCCCTTGATAAGGGCTGTTCGGTCCCTGTACGATCGTTGCCAGAGCCTGGTCCGCATTGCCGGCAGTAAGTCGAACCCGTTTCCAGTGAGAGTTGGACTCCGCCAAGGCTGCCCTTTGTCACCGATTCTGTTCATAACTTTTATGGACAGAATTTCTAGGCGCAGCCAGGGCGTTGAGGGGGTCCGGTTTGGTGGGCTCAGGATTGGGTCACTGCTTTTTGCAGATGATGTTGTCCTATTTGCTTCATCAGGCCGTGATCTTCAGCTCTCTCTGGATCGGTTCGCAGCCGAGTGTGAAGCGGCTGGGATGAGAATCAGCACCTCCAAATCCGAGACCATGGTCCTCAGCCGGAAAAGGGTGGAGTGCCCTCTCACGGTTGGTAGCAAGATCCTGCCCCAAGTGGAGGAGTTCAAGTATCTCGGGGTCTTCTTCACGAGTGAGGGAAGAATGGAGCGGGAGATCGACAGGCGGATTGGTGCGGCATCCGCAGTAGTGCGGGCGCTGCATCGGTCTGTTGTGGTGAAAAAGGAGCTGAGCCGCAAGGCAAAGCTCTCAATTTACCAGTCGATCTATGTTCCTACCCTCACCTATGGTCATGAGCGAGATCGCGAATACAAGCGGCTGAAATGAGTTTCCTCCGCAGGGTGTCTGGGCTTTCCCTTAAAGATAGTGTGAGAAGCTCAGTCATCCGGGAGGGGCTCAGAGTAGAACCGCTGCTCCTCCGCATCGAGAGGAGTCAGATGAGGTGGCTCAGGCATCTGATCAGGATGCCTCCTGGACGCCTCCCTGGTGAGGTGTTCCGGGCACGTCTAACCGGGAGGAGGCCCCAGGGAAGACTCAGGACACGCTGGAGGGACTATGTCTCTCGGCTGGCCTGGGAACGCCTTGGGATTCCCCCGGAAGAGCTAGAAGAAGTGGCCGGGGAGAGGGAAGTCTGGGCATCTCTGCTCAAGCTGCTGCCCCCGCGACCCGACCTCGGATAAGCGGGAGACAATGGATGGATGGATGGATGGATAAATGTTAGTGTTTCCTTGCAGAAACTTTTCATGCTGTAAGTTTATCATGCATGCAAACCATTGATGTCAATCAACGCTTGGTTCCTCTTTTTGTCAAGCTTTACCAAAGCTTTTCTTTTGCTAATTTAATTTTTTAATTTTTTGTTTGTTTTAAAGTAGTCTCGCCCTTCATGTGTGGTGTTTGGTGACGTATTTTGGATCATTATTTGTCATCTTTGCTGATATATCTTTTAAAAAGGTAGTCACAAAATTCTGAAAGATGTGAAGGATGTCACTACCCACATTAAAGGAACATGGTCTCCTAAAAAAAAGAGACTGCTCTGCTCTTTCTTATTGAATTCCACTGTAATATGAGACCAGTCCAACTGTCATTGATGTACAGTACTTGTAGGAGAGCACCACCTCTATATCCACAACATAATAAAGTTTCTATCTATCTATCTATCACCATAAAGAGTGACCAGACATAGAGGCTCTTTGATGGGGCAAAAGTCAATAACCAGTTCCTTGGTCTTGCTGATGTTAAGCTGCTGACAACTCTTTCTGCACAAAGAAACAAAGTTCTCCACCTGACTCTCATACTCTGTCTCATCCCCTTATCAACACACCCCATAAGTGCAAGATCATATGAGAATTTCTGGAAGCGATCGATCTGGCATTATATTTATAGTCTAAGGTGTACAGAGTGATGAGAAAAGGAGACAAGACTGTCAGACTCCACATCCTCACTGTTGTTGTAACAGATCTAATAACAGGCTTGTAGTTGGGAATAAGATGAATCAGATTGTGGTCAGATCTGCACAAAGGTGGCAGAAGTTTACACTTAAAGGCATCCTTAAAATTTGAATAGACAAGGTCCAGCTTGTTCTTTCTTGGAGTGGAACAAGAGTCAAACTAATATAAGTCTGTCATTGTTCCATCTAAAGTCATATGGTTGAAGTCACCATATATTATAATAGCAGGGCAGAATGACTCATCATTAAAGTGTTGGTGACATCATTTCTGTTGCTGAATGCCCATTTGCAGACATAGGAATTTAAACATTAATAAGGATTAGGTAACTTACCTCACTGGCCAAATAATGTGGACAAATTCTGACTGCCAGAATTCCAATGTCTGAATTACAAACTGTAGTTTTAACTGTAATATGCTCACTTTTACAACATTCCTCGTTCACATAAATAACCAGTCTTCTTCCTATTTTTTCACATCATACCGGGTCAATGTCTGCTTGAATAAGATGAAATCCATCCAGCATTAAAACAGTGGGAATGAGGATGAGTATAACATAACTTGGTAAACATTATTTATGAAAGAGAGGCAAAATCTAAAAGACAGGGGATTAGCTATGTAAAGCAGAAGGTGAATGTGTGGCTGCTTCAAAGAAATGATTAACTGTATCTTGATGAAGATTTATAGAACCTTTAATGTAGAAAATTGTTTCAATATAAATCCTAATGCTATTTAAAAGTTTAAAGGGGAATATTATAGTAACTGTGAACTTTAATTACTCAAATATTAACTGCAATAAGTTGCAGAGCAAAACAAAAGGATGGAATTGATGTATTCATTAACTGTCTTTTGATGTAGTATGTCAAAGCACCAATGAAAGGAGAAGCCTATCTAAATTTATTTCCTATACTACCAAAAAAATGTATCCTGTATTAATAAAGATTAAATTCGGAGTATAACAGTCAAACCATTAGGATGCAGTGACCAAAATATATCACCTTTCACAAATTTCTTGCAGAGAGCTTATTTTGAAACTAAATTTGTTTAATTTTGGTAGAACAAAGTTATATACATTTCAAAGTATAAAAAGGTAAACTGGAACAAACCTTTAATTATGGAAACAGTTGAGGTGCAGTGAAGTGGGTTTTAAAGAAGTTTATGTAAAATGAGAGACAGGCAGTGAAAATTAATGAGAACACTGCAGTCCATATCGAATTACAGCTGGAACATAGCCCGTCAGTCATTGATACTCATAATATTCTACTTACAGTCAGCAAATGTACCCGTTAAATCTTTTTTTTTAATGCGTGAAAGGCTGGAGTGCTAATAGGGTCATGGCATCATACATGTCATGTTCATCTAAGCCAGTCACACTATGAATTTCCAGGAAAATATTCAACAAACAAGGTCAACAGCAAGTACGGCATATTCACGGCAAAAACTGCTTTGGCGAATTTAGCTGTTACTACTATTAAAGAACATCCTGTTTTTAGACTCTGTAGATGTTTAGGATCAATTACTCAAAGAATCAACCCTTACATTTTCCCTCCACCTTAATGGGTACTATTTACTTCAGGTTTAGTCTCTGAATTATAAACTCTTGAGTTAGTGCATGAAGAATAAAAGGTAACTTGTCCGTAATCTGGAATTTTTTATTGAGTTTGGCTATTTCCTCCATTGCCAAAAAAACATCACTTTTAATAATCTCTCCTATTATGCAAGTGTTTAAACCTAAATGGATCATTACTCTCTTTGCATCTACGATGATTTCAGAAGACTTTCTTTTCCTGGTTTCTTTGTAGAAGAGATGGCTACAGCGGGGTATGACGACGTGGAGCTCCTTGACTCTGCAAGTTCAGAGGAGCAGCTAAAGCTGGAGATATTTTATGATGATGTTGATGTAGAAGACTACGCCAATAAGAAATAGATCAACGGTATGAAATTTCATATTCCTAAAAGCTTTCGAATTTTCTGAAATTGTCCTCTCATTTCAATGGTGTTAGGATGACTTTTGCCATTCATCCACACTTTGCTTTGACTCGAGTAGGGTTAAAAAATATTTAATTTATGAAATTTGCAATAAGGCATGGAAGATAAGGAGTGCTTTTAAGCTATTCATGAATCCAGAATAAGTGCTAGGGAGGCCAAAATATATAAAAATTATACATAAAAATTAAAGAATACAAGTGAGGGAAATAATACAAGAAATGATAAAAAGAAACAACAGCAATTCTTCTCCAGGCCTTACAGTTAGAGGAGTAGACAGTCCACTTTAAGTACTTCTTCCTTGCCATATCTCTCTGTCCTTACTACCACCTGCCATTTGAACTTTTGTCCTGTTCACTTCCTGATTTCAAGCTCACTGGAGGTCTGGCTAAGAGGAACTTTTAATCTCCAACTGGAGTCTAGTTTCTGAGTCACTCCATAATAACTTCTGCAGTCAGGCATATGCACGTGATATAAAGAGCCCTTCCTGCTGCCACCACTCAGACTCGGACACTTCTGTTAATTACTTAAATTAAATTTAAAGTAATCTCTTTCAGGGCACAGTCATTGAGAATACAGTTTAGTATCCTCTGGCAGTATTTGATTTCCTGGACCACCTTTTCCTGCATTACCAGTCCCTACCAGTTCAAAGCAGGTAAAACCTAGTATTGTTAAAAAGGAAGGCAATGCATGTGACAAAAGTGATCTTTAATCTCATAATTGTTATTTAACAAACATCAACATATATAGGGACCAGTTTGAAAAAAACCTATTCATCTAATGAAAACCACATTCTTACACGGAACTCATGTCAGTATCAATGGCTCCTCTTGGTAGGGTATAAGCCAACCTTTCCTTCTTTGGATAATTACATTAAGTGTTTACAAGTTAAGTTCTATTTAACTTGTAATAACTGATTAATAACACTCATTAAAAATACAGAACATGTAAACGTCATAAAATATTCAATATTTATATTTTAGCTTAGAGTAATGCCACAACACAGAGGTGCAGTGGTCAGCACTGCTGCCTTTACAACTCCAGAGTCTTCGGGTTAAACTCCTGCTGCCAGTGTGGAGTTTGCATGTTCTCCCTTTATATGCATCTTTTTTCTCTGAGTACTCCAGTTTTGCTTTTACATTCCAACAAGGTAAGAATGGGATGATCTTTAATCAATATGACTTTCATAAAGGTTGGTTGCCCAAAGCCATCCTGTGAGGGAGGTGATTTGGAAATACATATTTATCTTGTTCACTGGTACAGTCATGAACACCTGAGTTCCTACCTCCGTTTTGGAGTGAACGACTCATTTCCTGTTTTTAAATTTTTCAGAGGACTGTTGTTGTCTCCTCCCACCTCTAAATCCTGACCAATGGGATTTCCAGTGTAAGCCTTTAATCTACACATTTTGTTCTTTGGTGGTGAACAGGAAGGAAAAGTTATTTATTTGTGATACATATAAAGAAAAAGAATGCTTCTTCAGGTTTCAAATTTAACTGCCATCAGCTAGCACCTAGCATCTGCTCTGGTTTCCCTGGGTTCCCTCTTGCTTATTTCCTTTTTGGTTTCTCCTTTTGAAGTCTGTGGTTTTAAAATCAAACAAATCAAGTTACATAAATGCCTTAAGAGTGTTGCATATCAAGATAGATAACATTTTAACAGTCATATTGGGCTGGTACTTTTGTGAGTCATATAGCTGCTGTATGTTTCATGATCAGTCGATAATGATTCTGTGCATTTATCCATAACATTTTCTGGAATTAAGCACATACATGTGTGAAATATTACATCCAGCTATACATTATGTTACCTTTTTACGTCAGCAGGAACACAGTCAGAGCTTGCCTTGCAAGAGGCACCAGTCCATCTCAGGATATACTCAGCTACACTCACTCACTGAAGGCCAATTTAGACTGAATGATCAATCTAACATACATATCTTTAGAACATAGACCACCTTCAGCCTTTAAATTCTAACGCTGAGAGCGGATCCTTCAGCAGTCCATTGTCATTTCACTGAGTGCATCCTTTGTAAGTGTTGTGTTACAGCTAGTGTTTTTTTACATAACATGTATTTATTTGTTGTATAATTTGTTTATTAATTTGTAATCATTATTTTTAATGTTTTATGTTACTTCTGTAGGTTTGTGTACTATTTGTTATTTATGTGCTGTTCCTTTGTGCTCTATGGCTGGTATCCCAATGAGGCAGGGACTATCCTGATATCACTGCTTCTGAGATCTCACTCTGTCTAAATATTAAAACAGAGAAGAGGATCTCAGCAGTGGTTCATTGAGTTTAGTTGGAATCTGTCTTATATGTATGCAATGTAATTTGGATTTACTGTTTTTCTGACTTATTTTTGCGACTGTCTTTGGTTTTGCTTTTGAATTGGGGAATTTGGACTTGTTTACCTTAGGATTGCCTTCTGCCTTTGTTGAGCATTTTATTATATTCATTTTTCTATTTGGTGATAAATAATTTGAGTTATCTACTTTCAGATTTATCTCTATAAGCCAGAGTGTGATGGTTCTCTCACTTGTAAGGCATTTTTTATATTTTTTGGAACTTCTATACTATTTTGAACATCGAAAGCCAGTTTGCCCATTGTAGGCCTGGTTGGGCTGAAGCCTGTAAGTAGTTGTTGGGGACAAACTGGTCAGGAATTAACCTATTCTGGGCTGGCCAATGAAGGTCCCAGCTTGCTTTGTGGTGATTTTTGGGTTCTCACCCCTTTTCACCATGCCAGAGATGCCGTATCACATATCACTCCATATCACAACATTAAGCGTTCATTTTTCTGGTTTCTGAATTCTTTGCTTGTTTTTTGGAGACTCGTATTTGAATTGAGTATTGAGACTTGTTTGCCGTAGGTTACCTTGTAGGTAAATCCTTTTTGCCTTTTATTAGCATTTCTGTCACCTATTTTAACAATACAAACTCACATTTATAAACATTCTGCTCTGTACTTGTCATTCCCAGCCTATATTTTTATGGTTCCTTACCCTAGAAGAACATTTTTGTGCATTTTATAGAATTTGGGCCATAAAGGAGTTTGTTTGGAAATTTGGAAGTTAGTTCCTCATTTACGGTTACAATGTGTCTGCCTGGGGTGAGGCCAATTCTAGGTAGTGCAGCAGATGGCTGGGGCCCATGCTTGGCCAGGACGCCCCTTTGGCACTGAATCCGGGGAAGCTGCCATGGGAGGCTCATTACGTTCCCAGGAACAAATGGTGGCAACCCCCCTGGGCAGTATCGGGGCCACAATCGTGGAACACTGGAGCTCATGCCTTTTGGGCTCCATAGCCAACGCCAGGGGGAGCTGAATGACTTAACAAGGCCGTCTGGGCTGTGATGCAGTCACACCCGGAAGTGCAGCCTAATTAGGCTAATTACCATCTGAAGCACTTCCAGGTGGGCTATGAAAGAAGCCTGCAGCCACTAATCAAGGGGGGGAGATGAAGCTGCTGAGAGGAGTGGAGGAAAGGAAGAGAGAGAGAGAGAGAGAGAGAGAGAGAGAGAGAGAGAGAGAGTGTGTGTGTGTGTGTGTGTGTGGGTGTGTGGGTGGTGGTGTTTTGTTTGGTGTGTCTTTTGGGACTGTGTTGTGCCTGTGGGACACGGGGAAGACGTGCCCCACAGGTGAAGAAAAAAATTTTGTTTATTTTACATGTGCCTAACGGTGTCAGTCTGTGTCGGGTAGGCGCCCATATAGCGCCTTTTCACAGTAGGTTGGAAAGGCCTGGCTTGCCTTGTGGAACTGATAGGACAACTCACATCCTATTTGTTACAACTGTACATTTGAATCATTACATTTAAGGGTTATTCATTGGAAAAATGGATCCTGGTTACCTATGTTGTTAAAATTAATTTGTTTCTTTGTAAGAATGAGAATAATTCCTATTATTCGCAATTGCTTTTCAATGTGACATGTAGAAAGTTAATAGTAAGAAGACCTCTATCTACAGAACATTTCACCAAACCTTATACTCTTTTTATCCAGGTGACTGAAGGAGATGAGCTATGAAGAGCTTGAGCATCTCTATTTAATGCAAGAAGACATCAACGCCTGCGTTTTTTCTTATTTTTATTGATGACAGAATGTATGAATGATAATAATATTATCAATTATTTTAATGAGTCAATTTTTTATGTAATTGGGAAACACTTTGAAAATCATTATGTAGAAAACATATGAATAATGGTCTTAATTTTTGTATTTCTGCCTTTGTTATGTAGCTTTTTTTTACAGTATATACAGAAGGATGTCATAAACTAATTTGTGGACACAGGAGACCCTATTGAATATTTTTTTCTAAACAGTGTGTATCCCACTTTTTTCTGTATAAATATTTTAACATATTCAGTGTGTGTGGTTGTGTGGATGCGTGTGTGTGTCTGTTTTGAGTTTCTGTATAAATTTTCTGTATTATGGTGGTATTGACATTTCTCACCACAAACATTCTCATATACTCAACCCTTCCTTGCAGTGAACCTATCTATTAATATTAATATTAATCTATTAATTTTTATTTGCAGGAAGGTTGCGTAGACATTTTTTAACCAAGCCATATAGGGAAACAATTCCTGGTTTAAGTAGGAATTTTGTTATTCACTTAAGCTTAAGAAATAATGATTATTCTGCAGTTACCTTGCTATTGTCTATGAAATAAAATGTTGATGCTATTCAATATTATGTCTCATTCTTTTTAATGAAATCTATCAAATCATCTCTATGTGTATTATGTAACACTACAACTTTCTCTGTTAATGGTATTTTAAAAGATAATATGCTGCCATCTACTGTCAATTTAACTTTACAACAGTACTGTAGCGATACACCCATAGACTGCTTTGGGCTCTAACCTGGCAGCACTGGACATGAAATGATTCTTGATAGGAGTTCATTACATTACATGGTACATTAACTCTGTCACAGTCACTCACACACACACACACACACACACACACACACACACACACACACACACACTTGTCCTCTCATTCCAAGACAGTTAACCAAATAACATATCTCTTTGGGATGTAGGAGAAAGCAAGAGTAGTAGATAAAACCCATAAGAACATTTGGAGATTATGCAGTCTACACAGTGACCAGTCCTAGTTACCTGAAGCCATGAGTTAGTAGCACCAACTTAAAATTCCATAAAATAAGAAAGGAAAATTCTGGATAATTAAACATCTTTCATTGAGTCATTGCTTACAAAATATGTTTTGTTTCCAAGAAGATCTTGAAGCAAAATTATACTTTATCTAGCCATCCTTTTTAAAAATTGCTAAAATATTGTGTTTTATTGTTTATTAAGTTTTCTTTATATGTGCTCAATCATGAGATAAGGAATCTAATGCATCTAAGCCCAAGTGCACCAATTCTTAAATTCCATGCAGAGCTCATTATTTTGTCAAGTGACATTACTGATCTTTGCAAGATACATAACTCATAGGGCAATTGTCATAACTGTAAAAGAAAGCAAAATAGAAAGGCCAGCTCAGAATCCTGACAAGGCAACAAGCTTATTCCTTGCTTTGCCTTTTATGTACTTCCTTCATTATTTAATTCTTTAAACTTAAGGAACATTATTTTGTTTGTCTTTTTCTAGCAAGATGTTTAAAGATTATTCTCTCCCTTGACGGGCATTTTTGTGTATTTTTTAAACATTTAAAGTATATTTTTAAACTGCTAAGCCTAAGACCCATTTTTGGGAATGTTCAGGAATCAAAGCCTGTCTTTTGAGTTTTGGGCCAGGCTGTATGGGATGAGGCCTGTTTCTGAGGTAGATCAGTGAAGTCCTGGTCTGGTTTTTATTTTTTTGAGGCCTGAACACCTTTTTTCCCAGTTTTGTGTCACTGTAATATAACAAATGTAGCTTTTGGGTAGAAGGTAACAAACAAATCTGGAGGGTATGCCAGCACATCACAAGGCAAACTTATGCACACACCCACACTCACTCTACCAGGCCAGTTTGCAGTCACCAATTAAAGTAACAAGTATGTCTTCAGAATGTTACAGGAAAGTGAAATTAAAATTATATAATATATAATTATATATAATAATTATTAAAGGAAGACTCTCTCAGACAAGAGAAAAAATGTGCAAACTCCAAACAGACAGTGACTGAGCTGGTGTTATGATACTCGAGAGTTCCCACACACAGTCCTAATCAGTTCCAAAAACATACACTTTTGAGGCCTACCATGGAAGCTAGAAACAAAAAAGGGCCATGCAGAATCTTCTTAATAAAAGATTTATGCACATAAAATGCTCTGTTACAAAATCAAGCTCTACAGAGCACAGGAAGCAAAAGGAGTTGCCTGAAAACACAAAGCAATCCAAGAGAACAAATCCCAATGCAGTAATCCAATAGTGAAGTCAAAAAAACAAAATGAAAAGGTCAAAATTCCAGAAATCACAAAAGCATAGCAAAATCACAAGGAAACACTCACCAGCTCCCAAGCACATTCAAATGAACTGCAAGAGACTGTGAGTTACCTCCACCTTTATAGAGGTCAGGGCTGTCTTTTGAAGAGATAGGCAGGAGGCCCAGCCTCTTGGGGAACCACCCACAAAACACTACGAACATAAAACAGGCATAGGGGATAAAGCAAATAATAAATAAAAGTGAGATTAACATACATCAAACACTCAAAAATTAACAAAAAAGACATAAGACAAAAATTTGAACCCCATTCAGGTGGGAACTTTGGTTGAAATGTAACATCTAAAATTTGAATTTATAACTTCAGAGCTCAACCTCCATGCCACCGTCTTTAAATATACATCACTTTGTTAATTTTATCCAAATATCTCCAATTAACAAAGCACAATAGAAGCAACAATGCATGCTGAAGAAGAGCAGCTACATCATTCACAACTCTTTGCTTATTAACAAGCCATCACAGCAAGACAAGGTGAGATAAGCATACTGGCTTTATCCAGCCATTCATTTTCTTGTCACGTAATCTAAATGTGGGGTGAGAGTAGCACTGGGTAAAACGCACAAGACAGACTTGGACAGGATGCCAGTCTATGGCAGGACACACTCACATGCACGTTCAATCAAATAAGGCAAATTAGCAGACCTAAGTCAATCTAACCTTCATGTGTTATACTCTGAGGACAACCCAAATAAGAACTGCGATCACCTGCAAATGCTATTAAAAAACTGACTGGGCCAGCACTTAAACCTGGTCTCCTATAGTAGTGCAGCAACAGCAGTAACCAGCATAATATAATGCCTCCCTATAAAAAAATTAAAAAATCATTACCTGTTCATTATCCAAAATAAAAAAATATTCAAAACTGAGTAATTTCTTATATTGAAAAACATGAGAAGAGATATCAAACAAGAAGGAAATGAGAAGAAGCCTATCTTAATCTTAATTATTAATTGTCTTAATGAACGGCCTAAGAAAAATTTACAGGAGAATAGCAAAAATCCTGAAGGAAAAAATGTCTTGCTCCAATCTTGCTTGGAGGAAAGATTTCAGGCCATTGTAGAATATGAAAAAAATGTCTTATTTAGCACTCTGAACAATCTGAACTATGTGAAGAGCACAATACCAAATGATTTGAGTAGAAGTGAATTGAATTTAGCCCTTGTATCCCTTGGTTGCCCTGTTATCAGGCGTTTCACAGGGAGTCATTTACTCAGACAAACCAGCTTCCTACAGATGAAGAGTTCAATGGCTTACTCAATAGTAGGGTTCACTGAATTATTTTGGAGTAAGTCTTTGAACAGTGGCTGTCAGAAAAGTTACTGAAATTAATAATATTTTTTTTTTTCCTTGATAAAATTTTGAAAGGAAATCATAAAAACTATCTCAGGCCAAGATGCAAAAGTAAACAGAATGTTCAAGTGTAATCCATCTCACAAGACATCTGGTAACTGGTCTTCCAAGGTAGGATGATGCTCATTACTGTGTCAGACAAGTGTGAATACAGGGCAACTACAATGTTCTGAGAGCAATACCACTCCCGATCATATGAGGGCAATGTCTGTAACACCTTCTCCTCTAATGTGTCCAGGACAGAATCACCTTGTGACTAGTATTTATGTCACATACTCTACCATTTGACCTGAAGTTCTGCCTCTTCCTCAAACGAAATAAAAGGAAACTCAATGCTAGAAACTGACATTCATTGTGGAACAAGCATCTGACTGTGAAGCATCAACAAACCAGTAGTGCCTCCCTACTATTAGTTTATGTGCATTGTTTTTTGTCTACTTTTTTCATTCCATTATACGGGGCTTACCCTAGTGGTACCCCAACTCTTTATACTTTGTTGTTTTGTTTCAACTAATAAAAAGTAGCAGAGTCCCCATTGTCAGTCAGTCATTTTCCAACCCACTATATCCTAACACAGGGTCACGGGAGTCTGCTGGAGCCAATCCCAGCCAACACAGGGCGCAAGGCAGGAACAAACCCCAGGCAGGGTGCCAGCCCATCGCAGGGCACACACACACACACACCAAGCACACACTAGGGACAATGTAGGATTGCCAAAGCACCTAACCTGCATGTCTTTGGACTGTGGGAGGAAACCCACGCAGACACGGGGAGAACATGCAAACTCCATGCAGGGTGGACCCAGGTCTCCTTACTGTGAGGCAGCAGCGCTACCACTGCACCACCGTCCCGCCCAGGATCCCTTCAGTTTAATTTAAAAATTTAAAAAAAAATGTGCCTGATGACAGCCGTTTACTTACAAAAAATTACACCGACATTGCCAAAACTGATTATGAAGATGCAAAACAGAACACAAACAATGGACAATATCAATCTTTCATTAACAAACTAGCAGAATACAGTAATAAAGGCTTAAAAATAATATTAAACATTTCTACAACACGGAGGAACAAACACTGAAAATTTAAACTATGCAAGTAAACATCAGTAGACAGTACAAGGGAGTAAATTGACAATATGTGTGTCAACACAGCAGGCCAGTTGTATTGTATGAGTGATATGAACATGGCCACTGATGGAGCATCACAAACAGTCCTAACATTAGAGCTACAGATAGCCTGGCTGAGAAGGTTGTTTTGTAATCTCACAGCCGAGAGTTCAAGTCCCAGCACTGCTCTGGCAAGGAAGACAAGCAGATGAAAGAGGGGCCTCACCCTGAGCAAATTCTAATGCACTTTAGTCAAGCCATTTGAAAAGCAGCGGGCTTGTTAGATCTATCATAATCTGCAATTAGATAATAATGTAAATGTTTGGTGCAGTAAATTGCTAAATTGCAATAGTGACAATCTTTTCTTTATCCTTCTGTCAATGACAGGCAACAAAAGAAATGACAATGATTCTGGAAACAGAAAAATATATAAAGATTAACACTACCAAGATGAAGATTATGATGGTGATGAGAAATGTGACCAACAGGAAGACGTGAAATATGACGACATCAAAGAGGAACAAGAAAAACGGCAGTTTAACTAACAGCAGTTAGTTAATCACCAAATAGTCCAAAATAATATAGTATACTATAGGGTAGGATGTAGTGATAAGCCAAAAGAAGAGCTTTTACTAAGATTTTATTGATTGATGAAAAGCGCCCACACTTTTATTTTATGTGTGATGTATGAGAGACTTATTTTTTACTTTTTAGTACACTTTTTAACTTAAGATAAGCGTGGTGTTTAAAAAGTATTGTTATATATATTGTGAGAGCGGATCCAAACGCCATCAGACAAACACCAATTCTATATAAAACACACGTTTTATTCTCCACAAAAATCCCACACAGCACACAGTGCTCCCGCACCAAACACCCCTCAACACAAGTTTCTCTTTCAATGTCCGTGGGCAGTCTTTCTTCCTCCTGTTCCTGGAGCTTTGTCCTGCTTCAGCTCCCAACTCTAGCTCCTCGACTGTAGGAAGGCGGCCCCTTTTATATTCACCTGGATGTGCTCCAGGTGCTCGTTGATGACCTTCTGGCGGCACTTCCTGGAAGGTTCTTCCTCCACCTGCCCAGGTGTGGTGGAAGTGCAGGTTTCCCGGGCTCCACAACGCTCAGGGTGCCCCTGGGTTTGAGCCTCCTGGCTTCATCCCCATGGCTCCCTCCTTATCCAGGGTTGTTGCCCCCTTGTGGCGTGTTGGACATATAAACCAGCTCCCGGTCCTTCCAGGCGTCCCGGTTGGGTCTGCCCCCCAGCCCCCTGCCACAATATATATTATTATCAACTTTTTAGTCATGGGTTTGTTTTAGTTTAATTTTGTAATCAATATTTTAACACTACCTTTAATATTTCTATCCGTTACTAGTGCCATCTATTGGTGAAATCTTTAACTATTCTTCCTTTTAAAAATTTCATTTCTTAATAAACATGGATTAATTGATCAATTAGTGAAACTGATTATTGATTTATGTATTGTCATCGGAAGTGAGTAAGTGTGCAGAATTTCAAGTCGTTTGGACAATTGGAAGTGGGTTAAATATCGATTACAAGGCTTGAACCAGACAACAAACATCCATCCATCCATTTTCCAACCCGCTGAATTCGAACACAGGGTCACGGGGGTCTGCTGGAGCCAATCCCAGCCAACACAGGGCACAAGGCAGGAAACAATCCCGGGCAGGGTGCCAACCCACCGCAGGACACACACAAACACACCCACACACCAAGCACACACTAGGGCCAATTTAGAATCACCTAGGTGAACTCAAAAGAAGCGTGGTAATAATAATAATAAAAAAGTAGTGTGTGATTTTTAGGTGACATTGGCACACTTACCTAATATTCTATTTTTTTTTCACTTGTATATGTGGTTCATAATCATCCACATTTGACAAAGAGCACTACAGGCATATGTACAGTATTTGTATTTTATGCCATCAATCTCTTAGCTCTTAACTCTTCTCAGCTATTGAATTCATCACCTCCAATATTTCCATAGCTAAAGTTTTGAGCATGCTTTGATAAATATGTAAAATTAACCTGGTTCTGTTTTTACTTATCATGGTCAAAAGATGTAAGCTGCTTGTCTAATTACACTAATCTAATACTGATTAATTAAATTCAAGAATTTACAAAGCTATGTAAAGAAACTTTGTGCGTGTAGCAATGTGCCTGTTACTAGCTGTTGGCAGCTTTATGCTTTGACTCTGCTGCTTGCCATTTTACATGCTGCCTTTTATCTCTGATCTCACAGATCTGCTTGGCTTTACATTATTAAGTACTCAGCAGTTATGTGATTGGAGAAAAGCATGTGCACTTAGCACAAAATGTATCCATTCATCCATCTATTTTCTAAACCCACTTCATCCTGAACAGGGTCGCAGGTTCCCCAGCAAACATATGGCGAAAGGCAAGAACAGTCCTTGGACAGGACGTCAGTCCATCGCAGGATGAACACACACACACACATACACACACACACTAGCTAGGGTCAATGCAGAAACCCCTCAATCAGTCAGGTGAACATTGATTTGTGTTTGTTCTGGATAATGCTCCTAAAATCACTCAGGAATGACTCTCCAAAAAATACAACTGAGACCATACATAGACTCTAGAATCACATAAAAAAAAAAAACTTCACACACAAAGTCATGAAGGAAACCAGATCCAGATTCCATGCCTTAGGGTAGCTGTGAGTAGTCAGGAGAGCAATGAAATATAAAGTAGAAATGTGTTATCGTCCACTTGGTAGAAAGATCATTATCTCTAAGACAATTCATTGTTTGGTAAAAAAAAAACTGTCAAAACACAAAAGTCACGTAAATGCTAAAACTCATTTGAAGGTCAAAAGATCCAGAGAAATCAAACATGCATAATGAAGCAAAAGACAATGTCCTTATAGAGTAACGCAAAGGTCAGTCAATTTTGTTTTTATCATTTTTTCTTTAGCATAAGAAAGATATAATGATAGAAGTGTTTACGGCAGGGTTTCCACTTGACTCTGACTCACAGAAACTGTCATTTACCTCTGAGTGTGTTGTTTATGTGTCATTTACCTCTGACCTTTCCCACCTTTTTGGTCTGCTTAGCCTTAACAATTTTAATTGTTCAGTACTAAGGTAGAAGGGCATATGCACATTTAGCCTTCAGAGTTTGCTCTGTCATCACTGGAAGGTAACATATAATTTTACTTTATGATTCAAATGATATTTTAAGCATCATATCTTATAGGTCATAAGTCACAGTATACTACACATTATTCTCTTGAAGCATTTTTTTTATTTGCTTACCTTTTAAGTTTCTTTGTGCTTACATATAAGGTGGCACAGTGGTCAGTGCTACTTCATAACAGCTTCAAATCCCCAGTGGTATGAGCCCTGTCTCTGTAACCCTTAACTAAATTAAGTGGCTTCTATAACAGAATGTTATGAAAGTAGAAAAAACACCAGATCTTATACTTGGCTTCTGTTCATTTTTCTAGGAATTTCTAATTCAGGGTATGAATATGTTGACTCCTCTGATGAAACATTAACAGAAGAGCAGCTACAACTGGAGACAGAATATGATGACACTGCAGTGGAGAACTACATTAATACTGGAAGTAAGAATGGTATGAAATTTAACCTCTTTGGTATTGGTTAGCATTATTTGAAGTCCTATTTACTCATATATTCATGTAATGCCAATATGTCTTGTCTAACAATGTTTTAGTGGATGAGAGCGTTTACCTAGTGCCCAAGAAACCTCACTATTCTCTTATTCTTATTCTCCATTTGCTTGTTGTGTTGGAGTCCATAGTGGTAACAAGGTGAGAAGGCCTCTCGAGAATTCCCTTCTTCCAGTATGCAGTGATATTTCAGTTCTGATATTAATTTAAATTTTTATTTTATTTTATAAAATTAATTTTTATTTAGTTCTAGTTTTCAGTGGAGTCATCAATTTTTATTTTTATTTATTTATGTGTTTAAAATTTTAGTTTTTATTTTATTCTGGCTTTTTTACATAATAGTACAATTTTAGGTTTTTTTCTGTTGAAAGACCACAAATGCTGTCCTACACATATTTCAATGCCAGTTATGTTTCAGTCAACAAAATACACTCACAGTTCATAATGCCGTTAAACACAGCTTGATCAAAAAAATTAAGTGGCCTAATGAGTACAGTCAGCAAGATCAAATGTTTCAACCCAAGAAACCAATCTGTGCAAGCACGTTGCTGTTAAGCTTTATAAACAAACACGGATTTGGAGAGACTGTTTCATGTTGCAACGACGTCCATTGCGCAGATAGCCACACAGTGAAAATATTCGCTGGTGTACAGACAAGGTCCTATCCACTGGCGCCAGGGACTGTATGTTAACAATTTCTGCTGCCAGTACCAAAGCACTAACTTGCGGTGAGGCATGGACTCCTTCAGAGTCAGATTTACAAATATATTATCCCAAAAGAGTAGCTTATTCACTACTCGATTGGCAGCATGCACACTGAGTACTGGTTATGTTTCATATCTCATCAGCATTCTTTACACACACATAAGTAAGGTACTGTACATATTTGACTAAGAAAGAACGTTTTATAGCGGCGAAAGAGAGCGGTATTTGCTCCTTACCCTCCATGTGTTCTAAATTTGCCATTGCAATTTCACAATTCAAACTCATTCGATACAAGTGAAGTATAGAGTGGTGTACAAAAATGGATTTCAATTTTGACCTTAATTGAAGTATTTAGTTGTTTTTAAAAGCTTTTAATTCTGATACCTTAATCAATTTGAATACAGATTGTTCAACAAAAGGAGGAGGAGGTTAGGATCACGCACTGATACAGCGCATTGCCGCACCCACCACACGACAAACCAACTCAGGATCCAGATTAGGACCCGAGGGCAGCCAGGCAATGGGTGGATAACAAGAAAAACAAAAGAATATTTTATTTAAGGTCAAAATTTAGTTTTTAAATATTTGATTTTTTTTCTTCGTCTGATCCCATTTTTCATAAAAATGAAAACCGTTTATTGTCTTACCTTTATTTGTAAATAAAGTCCATGCGCCTATCCTTCTCCACGAAAATCTCCGTCACCTTTTTGTAAAAGTCCTACTTATTTTTCTTTAGTTTTAAAAGTCTTAATCTTCCATTTTGGCAGTCAAGTCGAAATAAAAAAAAAAAACGGACCGCTGTAGTGCACTTGACTTTCTGATGTCGCTAACTTATTGGCGCCGACAGTCTCTGCGTAGAACAGTAGCAACAAGCACAGGTTGGGCTTTAGTGCGGCACAGTATTGTCTGTCTCAACTTGTGCCATTTCACTGCGATTTTATGTCCTATCAGCAAGACTAAATATGTCAGATGTATAATAAACGCGCGTGCAAACCTTAAATTGCCGACATACAGAGAGACAGCAACAGGCACGCGCCAATTGCAGGCATCAACCCAGCGTTGAGAGATAGCGCTGTCCGAGATGAAGCTCGGCTCGTCTCCTCGCTGCCGTACATTGCGTTTCTCCTCAGTATTTGATCAGGAAATGCGCAAATGTAGCGATTTTTGACTACAAAAATGATCGTAATTATTAGAATCATACAGCCCAGTGGACAAATTTATTTTATGTTATCATTATAATTTTTTTTTTTCATGATGACAGGTGTGACCTCACGTCACTGTATGAAGTGCAGTCAAGGTACCAGAGACGTGCCGGACTTCCACTAAGCACTGATCCAGCTGGACCTGCACTGAAACTCCGAGACTCTTTTCTTCTTCTTGCACACTACATTTGCTTTTATTATCATCTGCGTTGTAATTAAAGTATTTTCACAAGTTACTTTTCACTTTGTACCCACAAACACTTGTGCAAAACTCGCCATCGTCACCCACACGTGTTTACTGTTTCAAACCAAATGTGCGCTAGTGATGGGTCGTTCTTGAACGATTCGTTCATTTTGAACGAATCTTTAATGTGACTCGGGAAGAACAAGTCGTCACGTGGGAGTGATTCGTTCAGTCGCGCATGCTCATTTGCGCAACTTCATAAGCTTAACAAACTCAGACTGAGCCGGAAACAGAATTGATTAGTTCATCTCTAGAGTCTTCGGGTTTGAGTCGTTCGTTCATCACGTGACAGCCCCATAAGCTTAACCTATACAGTCTGAGCCGGAAAGAGAATTGATTGGTTCATTCCTCGAGTCTTTCGAGTCGTTCGTTCTTTTGTCACGTGGCCACTTACCGGCTCAGTACCTCAGTCAAATACTAACGTAAAATTCCATTTATTGTATGTTGGATCATATTTAGAAATTATCATAAAATTATCAAAAATATCTAAAACGCATTTTCTTATAAATAAAAAAGGTCTGTCAATTTCTATCACTATGATTTTGTTACTGTTTCTTGAGGATCTGTGGTGTGTTATTTTATAAATAAATAATCCTGTTACAAATAAATTATTGATTAATTTGTCCTTTTATTGTCTTTGTCTATCAGTAAAGTAAACAAACACTAGGCTATATAATAAAATAATCCAAGCCTACAATTACAAAGTACTTATAGTTAATAATCGTAAACTATTCTATAGCAGTGTTCATTTTTACTCCAATTTTGAGTTTCCTGGTATAATAATTGTTTTTCCTATGCAGACTTAACATATTGATCTACTTTTTGTATAAAAAGATTGGTCAAAAAGGACATAATGACAAAGTAAAAGCAAATAACATTTTGAATTTGAATGAATAAGGTTAGTTTAAAATATTAAGGTTATGATAACTTAAACTTCAAGTTGTAACCCAAAATGAAATAAAAACTGGAGAGTTAAAAGTCATTTACAATCCAGCATACAACAAATGGAATTTTACGTTAGTATTTGACTGAGGTACTGAGCCGGTAACTGGTCAAGTGACAAAAGAACGAACTCCTCGAAAGACTCGAGGAATGAACTACAGTAATCAATTCTTTTTCCGGCTCAGACTGCATACTAGGTTAAGCTTATGGGGCTGTCACGTGATGAACGAACGACTCGAACCCGAAGACTCGAGAGATGAACTAATCAATTCTTTTTCCGGCTCACACTGCCTTGGTTAGCTAATTGGGCTGTCACGTGATGAACGAACGACTCAAACCCGAAAACTTGTCAGATAAGAGGCGAGGTGAGTGAATCATAGACTAAAGACCCAGGTAAACAATGAATTAATATTTTCTGTTTCTTATAGCATTATAGTTTTGTCTTGTTTGTAGTGTGATCAACATTTGTGTAAGCAGTAGATGTGTTAGGGAGGTAACAGGTAACAGGTAACATTTTAATTATATTTTGCTAAAATGAACGAAATGACTCGAAAAAAGATTCGTTCATTTTGCTGAACAAGACTCAAAGGTCCGAGTCGGTAAAATTATCCGAACTTCTCATCACTACTCAGTACATGGAAATAGATGACTGACTAACAGATTCTGGTTACACTTCTAAAGTACTCTTGTCAATTACAGAGGTATGTGAATAGTTTCACATCCCATGTCCTTGCTAGTTACTGATAAACAAGACCCTAGGATTCTGCTACACTCGATTATACAATACTGGTTCTCTTATCAATACTTGTCCTTGTGCTAAAGTAGCAGCGGGACTGGGTCACAGATCAAAAGGCTTTCATTAAAATGCTTTCTAAGAGTGCTAAAAGCAAAAGCTAACAAATACCAAGGACAGAAGTAATTCAAAATAATAAATATATAATAAAATAGTGAAAATCATATTTATCAATAATAAGCAATGTCACACACGTGCGCTTAGGAGACTGTCAACAAGCCCAGAGGTGAGTGGACTTATAACAGACGAAGGGTTGTTTGATGGTATTGATGCCTCTCTCTCTAAATTTCCAGAACCAAAGAAGACAAATAATCACTCACCAACAACAGTTCACATTCCAGAAAATGGCTGTCCATCCACTACCTCATCTTCCCCGTCACATCCGTCTTTTCTTGATGACATCACTTCCGGTCACCCATTGATGACGTCACGTCCGGCTCCCGATGATGTCACTTCCGGTCCTCAACTGATGATGTCACAGCCGGCTTCCGATGATGACGGCACTTCCGGTCTTCCATTGATGACGTCACTTACGGCTTCCGATGATGATGCCACATCCGGTCCTCCATTGATGACGTCACTTCCCTTTTGATCATTAACAGCAGCCATATTCTTGTATAAAAGCAACCTTCAATCCTCTGTATTTGGTCAACTGTTTTGAATTTTTTCTACATTTTGACCAAATTGCTAGCCACCACAGCAATATACGGGGCCAATCCCCAACTCTTTATAGTTGTTTTGTGACTTCTTATCACAGCAACTTTCACATAGCACTCTGTACAGTAAGTACATAGAAAAACATATGCATAGAAATACACATTTTAACATTTTTTAAAATGTACTTTAATTTTTTTATTAACTGTGGAGTTCAAATCAAGTAATTTGTATGACAAAGCATGATGATAGTCAACACTGCTTGATAAAAATGAACGGTAAGATTTTTATTTTGTGCATATTAGGTCTTTCATATTGTGGAAACATAATGACCAAAGGAAAAATTGGTGTCAAAAGTTACACTTAAATATCATATGGATTCCACCAAGCTAAAGATCAGGGGCTTCATGTATAAACGGTGCGTACGCACAAAAATGTTGTGTATGCCCGTTTCCACGCTCAAATCGTGATGTATTAAACCTAAACTTGGTGAAAAGCCACTCACATTTCCACAGTAGCTCATACCCTGGAGTACACAAGTTCTCCGCTCGGTTTTGCAGACTGGCAGCACCCAGCGTCAAAGCAGTGCTACTGTTCCAGTGTGGTTTCCCTTTGTTTTTTAGATCGACATCCCTGACGCGGCTTTATAAACACACTGAAATTAACCACATATTGTTTATTAGTTTAATGCATCTGACTGTAATTAACCTGTAACAATATAATGGTCCACAGAATGGTCAAACTATTCCAAATACCATAGCTGCTTTAGCGTTGTTACTCTCACTGCACCTTCTTCTTCTTTCAGCTGCTCCCATTAGGTGTTGCCACAACGGATCATCTTTTTCCATATCACTCTCACTCCACTACTCAGAGTATTTATATCACTGTGTCTGAGTGGGGAATCACAGCTCTACAGCAGCTGATTAGAAAGAGAATTATTGGTATACAGCATCAAGCACACGCTGCCTCAGCCATGCTGTCTATTGAACTGCTCTCATACAGCAAACGTTTCAGAGCCTTTCCTCATGGTTCAGAAACAGTTTCATCCCAAGAACTGTAAATGCACTCAATCACTCCATCAAGTGCTCCTTGTAGAACACTTTTTACTTATAAGTACAATTACCTCACTGTAAACTTGCAAATACAGTTATAATATTGCACAACTAATGCCACTTAATAAAGACATGTATTTACATATGATGACGATATAATTTTTAAGATGAAATGCAGGAAAATACTGTATGTTTATTACATTATACAGACAAAATGTTAACATCATTTAAATAATCTATATTATTAATAATTAAACTAGGGGTGGGACTCGTTTAAAAAAATTTATCTAATTAATTAGAGGCTTTGTAATTAATTAATCTTGATTAATCACATTTAATCGCACAAGAAAATTTGCCCCAAAGCGCAAATGTTTTTTTAATTTAAAAGGGTTTTAGTGGGCGACAGAATCAAATAATAGACATGGACACGAATATTGTAAACCCAAGCTCTTTAATTTCTGAAAAAAAAATGCATTAAAACTGCATTTTCAATTCAAAACAGAAACAAAAATAATATCTCTGGCTAAAATTGGGCAGACTTAAAAATAAAGTGCTATTTTAAGTCAAATTAATTAATCGCAATTAACGCGTTAAAGTCCCACCCCTAAATTAAACATGCGAGGATACGGTGCCACAGCACTAGCGAGGAGCTGGCGCTCCGTTCACGGATTGTTCCTGCATCGCGCTGTATTCTTGCTGGTGCTGACGCGACACTGGAAGGATAGATGAATAGAATAATTAAACACGTACTACAAAGATATTTCAATGTTCCTTAAAAGTTTTGAAGAATCAGTGTTCTAAGCTTACAGATGGCTTAACATCTATTACAGAGCTGATTGTGTGGCGATTGGGTATTTGGAGAAAGAAAAGTAAGGACAGGAATTGGAGGTTAGTATGTTTGAAAGAGACAGTACTGCTGCAATAAATTATTTCATTGAAGATCACCCACGGAGCAGCAACCATCTTGCGTGAGGCAGGAACAATCACTGCACCACCGTGTTCCCATGTTTAATAACATGCTTTAACTCCTATCATCATGAAAATGATATCAAGTATACATCTCAGTATTTTAATTATTCAGAGAACTGTAATATCACAAATGTAATGGATTCTGTGTCCTGTCGGAGGAAGAGGAAGTCCGTTTAAGAAGCAGGTAGTGATTCACAAACATAGAGCACATAGAAGATCAAATACAAAACAAAGCATTTAACTTGCTACTTTAGTTACGATGGGATTTGAGAAACTAGTAAATTAAATGATTTTAAGATGAAGTTTATGATGTTCTACTTTAATGAAAAAATAAACTACATGATTAAAGTGGAAATTTCAAGATTAAAGTTAACATTTCGTGCTTTTTTCCCCACTGTGTGCCTTTTTTTTCTGTACCCTAATAAGCTTTCATATGACACTCAGACGGTGGGCTACGACTCGCCATTTCACGACGACTTTGATATCTGACAACTTTTTTTATATCGGGCACTGTGCGACTTTGTGAACTTGAGCTTTCAAATTTCTCCGACACTCTGTCACTCAATCATCTTCCTTTTGTTGATTATATCACTGTTTAAAACAACAAATAGTAAGCTTTTCCTTGTCTCCATTTGGTATTCACTGAAATTCTTCTATTTTCCCCCGTGCTTTTGCTATTGTCTTTTCACATAAAGCTGAGCTTAAGGGCTATTTATATTGATTTGCATATTCAAAGAGGCATAATTCTGGGAGGAGTTGGGGCGGAACAGCAGGCGCATGCACGTGCGTTACTTTTCACGCTGTCCGGGATTTATGTAGCGGAAGAACGTGGAAGTTGGCGTTCACACAGATTTATGCATCTGGATTTTTTTGTACGTATGAACATTTCCGCTTTTGTTTGTACACCATGTTATAGTATGAATTCTACGTACGGCGTTATATACATGAGGCACTAGGACATTCAACTTAAGAGTTGTTGGTGATTATCCTCTTAACTGGAATGTGTTCCTGTTTTCACTCGTATTACCAACATAATCACTTGTAATGATGTGAGAAATGACTTCAACAAAATTGCTTTGCAGAAAAACTCAGTGTTTCACTTTACAAAAAATGTGAAATTTGTGCCATTGACATTGTGCATTAATTTGATGTGTCTCCTTGTCATATAATATTTAAATAAAGATCTATAGTGGAAAAAACAAATCAAATCAAAATACCTAACTCATTTTCTGTTGCATGTAAACAATTGATTGAACCCTCATATATGCGTTGTGGTTTTTCTGGTAGTACATACCGTGATGCCCATTTTGCACTGAGAATGACAATATTGGCATTAAAGACAAAAATGCAATTTGAAGCTCCATGATGCAAACTGTCATCTGCAGGAATCAAGAAATAGAAAAGGGCAGTCCGGTGGAGAAAGTCCATGTTTAAAAAATGCACTCCACCTCCACAGTGACAGGAGCATAAAATAGAATTGATTTTACTGATGTGCAGGCAGTTACCTGCATTACTCTTTATAGAGCAACATTTCTTGTTTTCTATGCCATAAGAACTTTTAAAACTCTAAAAACTTAGTTATGAGCAATTACAAAATCACCAGAGAAACTAATTTAAATGTCAGATTATCAAAACTGTATGCAAATCAAAACATCCTTTCTAATAACTTCATAAAAAGGTCATTCTGCAGACATACAAAACAGACCTCAGCAAAGAATATTGAAGCTGAGGTGTCCTGGAGAAGGCTTATAAATATCCTCTTCATGTCCAATTCTATCCAACAATCTGTTTTTAAGTCTGCTTAATTCAAGATAAAGGCACAGGAGGCCATAGAAAGCCGAAACCAACCACTGATTGACCAGTAGTTCATCACTGGGCATCTTCGCCTTTTTAATTGTAAATTCCTATAGGAAATTTTTACTGCCCAAAGGTTAATCATTGATGGCTGATGAGACTTAAAAGAGATTCTCATTTATGTTTAATTTAAGAATCAAGTTTATCATAGATGTTTATCTTCTAAAATTTCATATGAGATATAGCTTTAGAAAAAAAGGAGACATGAGCATGAGATACAATTTTAGTAAAAGGAGTTATGAATTCAGTTTGAAAAGCATTGTATAAGATTACTGTGTAGTCTTGTTTAAATCTCTTTCAAGATGTAGCGGGGCCACATAGTGTTTAAATGTCAGTTCTGTGTGCGTCTCGTTTCATTGTCCCGTTTACTGTTTGTGCATCAGTTTATGCCGTCCCCGAAAAAGGGGACGGATGATGGAAGGAGACCACAGCCGCAAACCTGGAAAAACACCTGTTTTTAATCAATCAATCCCAGCCGTCACCGGATTATTTAAGCCAGCAGGAGGAGAAGGAAAGGGAGGGAGGAGATTTTGTTTCAACATCACGACCACGAGCAACCTGTACCCGTTTTCCATATTGCGCTTATCCATCCAGTTTGTTTTCCATCTGCCGGATTTATTTCAAGGACCTCACCACGAGATACCCCGGGGTAGGACTTCATCATCCACCACATACACGAGGATTCACGGTGAGGCTGTTCCATTTTTTTTCGGGGAGAATCAAACAATTCTATCACTAATTCAGTCATCCGCTTTCAGGACCTTTTCTTTTTTACCAGTCTCACGTACTCATTCATTTTCAGTTTGTCTTTCATTGTCGTTATTCGTGTTGTGTGTTTATTTGTTACAGGGACATGGGAGGGTTTTTTTTTTTTTTGTTGTATATATTTATATATTTGGTGGTGTCTTATTGCTGGGGTGGAGGGATATTTTATATATTTCTGTTTTTTGCATGTCATTTTACTTAATACATTTAATGTTTAATTTTACATCCTGTTTTTGTGCTCATATTTTTCACCGTCGATTGTGGGGAAAAGTTTAATTGGTAAGAAGTACGGCTTGATAGTTAGATTATTCCTCGGTAAATTATCCAGGCCACTGGTCTTGGAGGTGTAGCTGCCGGCTGGGTAAAAGGGGTCGGCCGTTACATAAAGTGGTGCCCTCTGAGGACTTTATGTAACGGCCGACCCCTTTTACCCAGCCGGCAGCTACACCTCCAAGACCAGTGGCCTGGATAATTTACCGAGGAATAATCTAACTATCAAGCCGTACTTCTTACCATTTAAACTTTTCCCCACAATCGACGGTGAAAAATATAAGCACACAAAAACGGGAAGTAAAACGGGTTATATGTATTAAGTAAAATGACATAGAAAAATAGAAACCTAAATATCCCTCCACCCCAGCAATAAGACACCACCAAATATATATAATATACACACACACAACAAAAACCCTCCCTTGTCCCTGTAACAAATAAACACACAACACGAATAACGACAATGAAAGACAAACTGAAAATGAATGAGTACGCGAGTCCGGTAAAAAAGAAAATGTCCTGAAAGCGGATGACTGAATTAGTAATCGAGTTGTTTGATTCTCCCCGGAAAAAAATGGAACAGCCTCACCGTGAATCCTCGTGTATGTGGTGGATGATTAAGTCCTACCCCGGGGTATCTCGTGGTGAGGTCCTTGAAATAAATCTGGCAGATGGAAAACAAACTGGATGGATAAGCGCAATATGGAAAACAGGTACAGGTTGCTCGTGGTCGTAATGTTGAAACAAAATCTCCTTCTCTCCTCCTGATGGCTTATATAGTCCTGTGACGGCTGGGATTGAATGATTGTAAACAGGTGTTTTCCAGGTTTGTGGCTGTGGTCTCTTTCCATCATCCGTCCCTTTTTTACGGGGACGGCATAAACTGATGCACAAACAGTAAACGGGACAATGAAACGAGACGCACCCAGAACTGACATTTAAACACTATGTGGCCCCGCTACAAAGATGTCATACTATTTACTTATTATTGGACTGATGCCTTTATCCAAGGTGACTTACAGCATTCAAGGTACAATCAGTCACATTTCTGTTGTTCTTCCTTCTTGTTTGAGCACAGGCAGGTGAAGTGACTCACTCAGGGTTACATTGTGGTGGCAGTAGTGGAATTTGAACCTATAGCCTCAGGAATGTAAGTCCAAAGTCTAAACCACTATGCCATACTATGTGCCTTTTCTTCTACAATGAGTGTAATCTAATTGGAGCACAGCTAAATAAAGTAGAGTAACTAATAGTATTACAGTATTCAAAAGCAAGGACTACAGTTTTGTAATCATAGTGAAGTGTTTTATTACCACAAACAACTGTTCATACATCTCACCAACTCTTACTGACCATTCAATGCAAATACTTTCAAATTGCAAAATAAAATGTCAAGACACTACTTGCAGAAGCTGAGCCCATTGTGTGACTTTGCTGACATCTCTGCTGAAACTCAAGAGGAGACACTGGTGAGAATACCAGGATATTTTTTCTCACAAGAAAAATCTGAGAAACATGAGACAAAAGAAAATGCCTCCATTTTATTTCTTTGTGATCTCATTGTTGTCTAGAAGAAACTTAAAAAGATATTAAAGAAATCTCTTTTTTATTTTCTTATTCCTAAGGGATAATTTCACAGGGCAGTATATTGTGTACCAATGTAAAATGATTACAAAATTGGTAAAATGTATCCTTCATGTAATAAAAAAATACTTATTACATTGAAACCCATTCATTTTTTGAAATTTTCATTACAATGAATAAAGTATATATAAAGAAAAATTAATTACTTCACATTAAAAAAATGAAACCCAAGTACACACTAAGAGAGCTTTGACTGAAACTGTAACTCTTTCTGCAGGAGATTTATGGAAGGAACACACCGAAGAGACCCGGCAGCCAGTCAGAAGCAAGAAAGATGCTGAAATTCCTAAAGACTGTCTACTATTCATTTGTCTTTATTTTGTTAGTTAAAGATGTTAGAAAAGTGAAAATGTTTAGGATTGTTATATAGTCCTTTTGTATGTTTGTCTCTGTCAGAATGCAACTGAGGTAGTTATCAAATGAAAATGAGACTATATGAGGTTAAAAAGTACCTAATGAATGTTAATATCAGAGTCTGTGAATGCAGTCCAATGTAATATAAATCCAGAGCTCACTAAAGCATTATATTTTTTATGGCTTCCCTGCCTTGTGCATTCCGTCATATACAAATGTCATCACTTGAGCTTCAGTAACACGAAAGCTCCTGATTCAGCTCAACCCCTGAGACTGTATCTTTTCAGGTTTAATTCAGAACATTTGTTTAACCTAAGTCAGTAAATGGTGACATTCTATATGAAGTAATGCATTCATAAACAATATAAAATTTAAATTATATTAAAAATGAGCCAAGTAGTGAGTTGTTGGTTCAAATCTAAGGATATAAAGGATAATAACCTTCACATTATTTTACTGTATGCGATATAACAAAATAAAAAATTTAACCTGTTACACAAAGAGCCCGTGTAGTGTTAAGGCCAGAGAGCTTGATGTTAACCTATAAGGTTGCAAGTTCAATCATTTCCTCCCGATATGAACCTGCCCTGCTCCAATTAAATGTAATTTATGTTGATCTTGGATATAAGTGTCTTTGAGATATACTGTACATTTCATAATTTAAATATATGTTTAAAAATGCCAGTTCAGTTTGATTACAACCTCTTCTCATTATGCAGCCCTGTGCAAGGTTTTTATGCTCCAGGTATAAAAAAATGCATACAAGCAATTACAAGTGTCCTGGATAATGCATCTGAGAAATATGTTAAATAAAAATAAAAGAGCACCTCTGTGATTTCAGCCTGCCCTTTTAGGAAGACCAACAGTGATTTTTTTTGTGTTGTAAGAACGCTGCTTTAACCAATTAGGCTAAATCACTGAATCCTGAGTGTGGGCTGGGAAGAGCAAGATCATTGGCTCACTTCTGCCTAGCAACCACCCAATGAAGAGAAGCTCATGAACCTGCTAGACCCTTGTGAGAAGCAGGCAGCTCCTTGGCACAAATGATGGTCTTAAGTGGAAGAATGTATACCAGTGACATTGTCACTCCAGAATGTTATATTAGTTACAGGAACATTCAAATGGAGATTGTAAAGTCAACTATGAAGTCAAAAATGAAATTGTTGTCTTCCCCTGATGTCATTTTGAGACAGCAAAGGCTTTTTCCTGGCACACCACACATTCTGGTCAAATTTCCGCAATCTCTTTCTGATTGCAGATGCATGCACTTTGACACCAGTTTCTGCAAGAGTTACATGCAGAACCTGCCATGACATTTTAGGGTTCTTGATGACTTCTTTTAGTATCAAACAGTCAGTCCTGGACTAATTAGCAGTTGTTTGAAATCTATGTCACTTTTTCTTACTGTGAAATTTTGGTAATCTTTTTAAATCCATTTCCAGACTCATAGGCATCCATAACCTTCTTTGTGAGTGTCTTAGAAAGCTCTTTTACTCTTGGCATGATGACACCACACATGTCAATAGCAAAGAACACCAGATCTCTAGATATGTGGAGTAAATTAAACAAGGTCCATCTACATGCTCCCTAAGGAGGTCTAATCATTGGCATGTCATCTGGAACACCTGATTCAAAGTTCATGGATTTGAAGTGGCACACCACATATCAAATCTGCATTTTTGAACGTTTAGAATATGAGAATAAATACACCTTGTACTTTTTTTTAAAATTTATTTGTTCAAGTAGATAATTATCTATAGGAACAGTTAGCATGAACATCTAATGTTTGTCTGTCCACATAAGCTGAAAAAGTCAACAGTTTCCATGGTGTGTATTTGCTTCTTCACATGACCATGTAAATATTTATACAGAGGCAAAAGGAAATCAGAAATCCACATGCACCTAATGTTAAAATTCAAGTTATGCACTCTGTAAGTAATTAGCACTTAACTTTGACTTTGCCTTCCAACATTTATTTTTCTGTTTGAGACTCCGTGTATCTGAAGTAAAACTTATTAAGTACAATATAAAATTATCTTAATATAGATATTACAATTTAAATCCTTTAAAGTGTTATTTTATAAACTGTAAATGTTACTTTGTGGGTAGCACAGTTATAATCAGCTGGCTGCTGCACAGATCTGCAAGCAACACCTGTACAGGATATAGGAAAAGCAGATAGGCTTATACTGTATAAAGCAGGCGAATATTTGGTTCTGGTTAATGCAAATAATTTGTAACATCTATTTATAGTCGTTTTTAAATACAAATAAACAACAAAAATGCATAAAAATGCATATCCTACTGCCTCTGCTTCTGTTTTTGTGTATCTGCTATCTACTATATAATAAAACAATAAAGTCTGTGTATGTGTGTCCACTTCCTCTGAGAAATCTGATTGGTCAGTTTAGCTTTGGTGTGATTGGTCAGTTTGGCTTTGATGACACAATCAAAAGAAGAAGTGAGAGTGTTAGACACATGAGGAGAAGTAAAGAAGAAGGAGGTATGCTTACAGTCACCTTCAAAGATGGGAAATATAAAAGTCAAAATGCCAGAGTCTGAGAAGCAGACTTATTGGAATGTGTTTGAGAGAGGCAGTGACAGTCAAGAGACGCTCAGACACATGCAGATACAGAGGACTGAATGTACACCTAGGGCAAGAGATATCAGATATTTTTAAATGTATTCTGTTACCATATTGTTTGTAAAATATATAAGATGTATGCAATATAAAACGACACTTTCAGAAAATCAAAGTCAAAGTGAACTTTATTGTCATCTTAACCATATACAGCATACAGATAGACAAAATTGCGAAGCTCAGGGTCCACAGTGTAACAACATGACGTGCAAATAATACATTAAAAATAGAATTAAAATTTTAATTTAAAATTAAAACACAAACAAGACAAGAGATTGTGCAAAGACAAGACACAGAAGTAGCAGCAATATTGATGTGTAAGATATGTAATATAATAAATAAATAATAAATAATAGATATAGATAATACAGAAATTATCAGTGTATGATAATAGTTGTTTACGACATGTGTAAACAATGACAGGTCAGAATGTTTCACAGCAGAAGGATAACTATAGTGTCAAAATACTTAAAGATCAGTAGGAGATTTTCAGTTCTTCTCTACATGCCCACTAGTCTTTGCAGGAAAGTGGCTTACATGTATAAAAGTTCTGTTTTTAGAGGAGGTTGAGTCAGTGTGGAAGGTCCCGGGGGCAGCCTGGTGTTAAGGAGTCTAACAGCTTGAGGGTAAAAACTCTCCTGCAGCCTGGCAGATCTGGCTTTGATGCTGCAGTATCTTCTCTTGGATGGCAGAAGTGTGAAAAGTCCATGTGAGGGGTGTAACTAGTCATGCACAATGCTGCAGGCCTTGCGGATACTGCGTTTGTAAAATATGTCCTGTAGTGAAGGGAGAGGCACCCCAATAATGTTCTCTGCTGTCTTCACTATCCTTTGCAGGCGCTTGCGGTCGGATATGTTGCAGTTGCCATACCAGACAGTGATGCAGCTGGTCAGAACCCTCTCAATGGTACCTCTGTAGAACATTGTGAGGATGCAAGGGGGAAGACTTGCTTGCTTCAGTCACCTCAGGAAGTGTAGTCTCTGCTGGGCTTTCTTGATTAGTGATGAGCTGTTATGTGTCCACGTAAGTTCCTCAGTTATGTGCACACCGAGGAACTTGGCACTCCTAACAGTCTCCACATCTAAACCGTTGATGCTGAGTGGGATGTGGGCAGGATGTGATTTTCTGAAGTCCACGATTATCTCTGTATGCTGTTTCATCATCCCTGCTTATCAGTCCCAACACCATCGTATCATCTGCAAACTTGATGCTGTGGTTGGTGTTGCGCGTGGCTGTGCAGTCGTGAGTCAGCAGGGTGAACAGCAGTGGACTAAGCATGCAGCCCTGCGGTGCTCCAGTGCTCAGTGTGATGATGCTGGAAGTGTTGTAGCCCATCCGAACTGAATGGTGAAAATACTAAGCATATTGTTTCATTGCCTACAGTTTAATAACTACATTTTTATACTTTGTATAATAGCAACTGCTGAGTGAGTCAATTTATCATATCCTTATTTATGGATATTTGGTACATAAAGACCACCATCAAATATTTAAAAATATGGCCCTCCCTCTAGCTATTTTGGTGCATTGGTGCATTGACGTTGTGAAGGAGTAATATTTAGTATTGTGTTTCTTGGATTTTTCTCCAGTAATATTGTACAGTTTTCTTCCTTATTCCAAAGTTGTACTTGTTAGGCTGATTTTAAATGTATTCATTATGGGTGTGTTTGTGTGTGTTGTACTGGTATAAACCACATGAACCATGAATAGTGTAACAGATAGAGGCACTATCATCCTCTTGAACCCTTGTTCCAGACACCAGACACCAGATAAAAGTCCAATTATTATTTATTTTATAATAATAATGTGTACCAAGCACTCTCCACTCCACTATACTCAAACACTACAATAATACAATACAATCAATAATCAATACACAATCCTCCACTCCCAGACACTTAGCCACCCTTCCTCCCAGCTCAGCTCGCCGTCTGGGATCTCCCACAATCCTTTTATAGTCCGTGACCCGGAAGTGTTTCTAAGCCCTCAGTCCATGTGATTACCCAGCACTTCCGGGTCAAACGAAAACTCCTTTTCTTCATCAGCCCGGAAGCACTTTATTTCTTCCAACCATGTGACTAGGATTTACTTCCGGGCTGTATGGAAAATAAACACGTCTGTGTCTCCCTGCAGCGTCCCCGATGTTATCCAGCAGGGCTGTGTATTAAAACTCCATAGTCCATGATGCCCTGCTGGAATTCGGGGCATCTCCACATTGCAAGGAGGGCTCCTTCTAGTGGCCTGGGGGTATTGGCCAGGATGAATAGCCAGCCATATCCCACAATAGTTATTTCATTTCTTAGGCCAGATGTTGTAGCTACCTGACAACCTTGAACTGCATTAAGCAGGTTTGTAAATGTATTTATGCATTCTAAAGTATCACCCTAAATGTAATGTGTAACAGCTTCCTAATGCGATGTGATAACACCACTCATCCTTTCATCTGTTTCCATTTTTGTCTCAGAAATGGACAGAAGTGTGATACAACACCCTATAAAGCATGGCAGACAGCCAGAACACATCTTCACTGGTATGCACATCAGGTTGAGTTGACAGAATATAAGGCATGACATAATAAAATACATTAATAATTTATTAACAAAGTTTGTGATGCAAAAGAGAGGTCAAAAGCAAGAAAAGGTGTCACATAAGTGGAATGCATGTGAAAGGCCAAAAGTAATCAGAGCTGGCTTGACCATGTAAGCCTAGATTAGCACAGTCTGTGTTTGTGGGAGGTGGGGGTGGAAACATTTTTCTAAACATTACAGACCCTGACTTACAAACACCAAGGCCCCTCACTCTGCAACGTAATATACATAATACAAGTAATATATACATATATGGTAATATATTTATTACCAAGCTCATTTACAGCTATTTACAGCTTCAACTAGGGTAGCCTTAAATGCTAGAGCCAATGTTGGAAATAAAACAATAGGAATTAAAATACAAAACACCAGGACAAAGGCTTTCACATGGGCAGATTGTGCAATTCTACAGTGATAATCCTCTACTAGGCTCCATCTTGTATTTCTCTTGACACTCCCTTCACGCCTACAGACACTGAAAGGAGGGCTCAAGTACAAATTGCATTTAAGACAAGTGGCTGGGAAAAGAACTCCAGACAAATCCTGGCAAAATGCAAGAAGAGTTGGTTGGCACTTCTTCTGGAGTGTGAAAATGCTTCTGATCTTTTGTTTTCCTGCTCAAAAGGTCACACTTGCCGAGGCCGAACCTCAGACTTGTTTCAGATTCAAGGTTCTGAAGAACCATCATAAAATTGGGTATTTATATCTTCCAAATGCCTACAAACATTTTGCTAAGAATGGTGGTTATGGTACACTCCAGCCATTGTTTGAAAGCAGCAGGAGTAGTAAAAAACCAAATGACACTGCAAAATGGTGTCTTTCCAGGTTACACAGTTCAGCTAATCAAAACCCACATGAAAATAACAGGCTCTATTAATTTTCATGGCAATTCTACTTACTGTAAGTTCATGCTTTTTGTCATATGCATTCAATACTTTGAAATTCTTCACTGCATTGATCTTAAATTAATAAAAAAATTAAACAAGAGTAAATGAATAAAAAAATATACTGTACAACATGCAATTGAGCAAACAGCATTAAAATTACAGCAAGAAGTAATAAAATAAACTAAACAGTATGCAGTACAGCAAGTGAAGATGTTCATGTTAGACACGATAATAATAAATAATAATGAAAGAATCAGCTGATTATCACACTGCCTCTACCAGGCCATGATATAATGACCTACAGATTATTCAACTGTAATCCATCTCAGCTGGAGACCGGTTTTATAAAGTAAGCAGCCATTATAGACTGAGAACAAAGACCCAGAGTTTCCAGGGTGAAAATACAGTCAGAATCAAGCAGCCTTATTTTACAGAGTCTGCACTACACTTATCTAAAACGAGAGTCGTTATAATTACCAACACTGTGTTCTGCCAAGAAATTCATGGTTCTGCTATCTGATTTCATCTCATCCTGCTGGTTGTAAGAGCAGGTGCTTCCCACTCTGCAGAGCTTAAAGTTACCAAGTATTCTGTGAAGTAATTCCTCACTCTATTATGATGTTCTTTTAGAAATGCATATCTGTCCACCGTAAGCAAAGTGAAAAGAGCAAAGTGGAGCTTGAAGTACTGAGGAAAGTTAAGTGGAATTGATTAAGGCATCAATGAAGATAAGAAATTGGTGAGGTTCTGGTTCAATTGCAATGCTTTGTTACAACCCATGCCATATAATAAGTGGAACTTTTTTTGTTTTTTTGAATAGCAAAAGAGCCTTGATTATAATTATGTGTAAAAAAAGTGTTGGTCAGAGTTATATTTTTACAAAGTATTAATTTTCCAAGTTCATTTTCTTACTACCCACCTTTGCTGCTGACCCAAGATCTCAACTATACAAGGCCTATTTTATATTTTGTGGTTTCTATCTCCTAATCTCTGCACCTCATAATCAGAGATAAAAAGAAATTTGTGTTCTTGTATCTTCACCTGTTTGTCATTCCTTCTTGTACATATATGGCGATTTTAGGGTAATCTTGTTGTTATTGGCTAAGAAAAAAATCTTACAGTAGTACCAAACATGGTAGCAAAGTAAAAGAGCATGTGCAAAATTATTATATTTCATCCCCTAATTTACTCCGGCTACTCCAGTCTCTCAGTCATCATAGTGTGTGAAGGTTCTTGGGACACAAATATGTACCGAATATTCACTTTTTGGACTATCCTTGTGTGTGTCCTTCACATGACTTGTAAGTACATCAGATTATTGCAGTGTTATTAGCTTTAATGGGAATAGCTAAAAGCTTTGGGCATAAAATGAGTTAAATCATACTTTAAAGTTAACGAGTTAGCAAAATTACTGTGATAAATATGGATAACACATGTCCTACAGTTCATTTCGTCTGTAAAGTAAATTTTACAGGATGTAACTTTTTTTCGTTTACAAAAAAATGACAAACGTAATCAGCAGTTTTCTCATTGATAGAATGTCAGTGAGGCTTATAACATAAAAATGACCACTTTTCAATGAATTGTTCCTCTTTCAAGTACAACTAATATATAAGTATTTATAAAATACAGAACACTGCATTGTTTTGTTTTTTAGCATTGAAAAAGTGCAAGACATGTGTGCACGACTATAAATTTGTCTCTCAAAAATTATGGGAACAATTCTTTTTCAGGAATGAGTATGTAAAAGAAATTGTGAAATTGATTTTTTAAAACTCACACACACACACACACATATATATATTTATATAGATAGATAGATAGACAGATACTTTATTAATACTTTATTAATCCCAAGGGGAAATTCACATAAATTCACATATATAGTTTTTTCTTGTGTATGTTATGCTCGCACATCCAAATACATGTACTATATGCACTTTCAAATGTTTACTGGGTTCATTAGTGACTGCAAACTAACCCAATGTGAGTGTGTGAGTAAAACTACATTGAAAAAGAAATTATGAAATCCATTCTTTTTCAAATTATAGGGATGCATTCATTTATAAGCACTTAGCAATTTTTTGTTGCCTGTGTAATGCTTTATATATATATATGTTTATATATATATATTATATATATTTTTTACATTTTTATGTATATTTTGTAGATGTAATATATATTATATATTATGTATATACATAAATACATTTTTATATACATTTATATACAAATACACACACATATATATTCACATATATTCCTATTTGTATATAATATTTAAATATATTTAGATATATATTCATTTTTTTACATATATTCACTTTTTGAAAAGTGAACGTTTAGAAAATAACAATCAAGAGCTGCCGTGTATGGGTTGCTGTGTACTTGCACCTTGATGCATCACAAAGAACCTGTCATGGGACTGAAAGTCCTAGGACAGACAGAATTGAAAAAAATTACAGGCAAAATTATGCTTATGATGGTGTACCAAATGCAAGCAGTTTTGCTTTTTTTGTTCTTATAACTTTTATAACATTTTTGTTTTGTGTTGTTGTTGCTTTCCATTATATTATTTAACTATATATGCTGATGCTGGATCGGCCCCTTCCTTGCTGCTCTTACTATCAGGACAGGTTTTGGCTCTCTGTGACACGCAACTGGATTAAGCAGGTCTGTGAATGTTATGTTGTATATGGCATGTATACTATACTTGCATGTCCATGATTATATATGTATGCACAGCATATGTACATTATATGTTTTCAAATACGTACATCTACACTATGCACCTATATGATAGATGCCCTGTCCTGCACTGATGGGTGTACATTCTTCACGAAAGTACAGTGTGATACACCAGAGTTTATCCAGTATTCATTCTTGTCTTCCCCCTGATGCTGCCAGGATCTTCTTTAGTGCCCTGTTAACCTATAATGTAAGTAATGCGCTAATAAATTCAATAGAATGAAGAGTTACAGCAAAATTTTGTGCTTTGGCGCAATGCTTTTAAATACTTATAATATTTGAGGACAATTATTTCTAATTAAAATTTGTTAAGCTGGCAAAGATCTTCAATTTAACGATGAATCTTTATTAAAAATTACTATATAGAGGTGCTTATCTCAAGAATTAAGCCTTTTAGGGTTAGGGTTTTTTCATACATCAAAGCACTCTTTTTCTGCAATGTATTTCACACCACAAAAACCTAATATATAAAAAAATAAGACAAAGTCTTAGTACAAATTTAACTGAAAAGAATTGTTTTCCTTTTTCCCAGCTGTTGTTTTTACTGTATCTTTTTAAACTTTTTGAAACTATTACATAACTATATATTGCTGTTGAGATTACATAATTAAAAACATTCAATTATTCTAAAAATAGTCAACCAGTCTACACCGTTCCTCATCCTAAGAAATGATGAGAAAATGTAAAAGTAATCTTTTCATCTGTTTCTGGGATAAGTGGTGTGGTATCTACACAGTGTCACTAGAAGTTGCCATATAAGATAAAATGTCTGAGCTTACGCCACTTCTGTGAATTTTATCTTTTTCCAGCTTGAGATAATATAGTGCTTTCCCTCTTGTACATCATGTGAATTACTACATGAACAAGTCTAAGGATTTTCCCATTTGTGGAGAATTACATTTTTAAAATATCTGATGATGTTCTGTAATAATATGATACATATATTAAAGCAACATTTTTAGAGATCCATGTATAGGAGTTAAAATCCTTTTATTACGAGGCAATATACTGCATTTAGTGAAGACTTTTTAAAGCAAATGTTAAGAAGGTCCAGCAAACATGCCCAAAGTTAAAGTAGACTCTTCAGAAATTTATATATTTTTTTCAATTGATGTGTATATTAAATTTTACTGAGTGTGAGCTGTCAGGTATTAGGATGCAAGTAAACATCAATAAAGTACCCGGAATCCTTTTTTAAAAGAAAGTATGAAGTTGTGATGAAGAGTCTCTTTCTAATTGTGATATATTTTTGTTACATGCTATATGAAGGAGTTGTTTACTTTATTATCCATTTGAAAACATTTTATTGTCAGAATTACATAGCACAGCCTAAAACATATTTGACTAAATTATCTCCATTGATGGAGGTCTTAAACAGGGCATAATATTTGGAGACAATAATTTTTGATATGAACAAATATGTGCAGCTTAAATAGCATGCAGGGAAATAGAAAGATAATCAGATCTTGTCCCACTTTGGATTTTAACACATGGATTTTTTGCAGAGAGATTATACTATATATACAAGTAGTTTGAAACATATTTAAATTATTTTATACAAAACCTTTTTTGACATTTTTAGTCATTGGTTTATTTAAATTTGTGACACCACTGCTGGGTGCAAATAAATGTAAAAAGTAAAAAAAAATCTTTTTTTTACAAAAATTAATGATAAACAGAACTTAAAGAACATATTTTTTATATCTTGCTTTTCTTTCTAATAGCCTTGTTACTTATGCAGAGTTGGTCCATACTGATTGCTGGTATGTGTTCATGTGCCGCATAATAATGTAAATGAAAAAACATATTAAGAAAAAAACTTGATATATCAACATTATTTTTTTCTGTTGTTCATTAATAGAACTTAAGAAAACTATTTAATTTACTTTTAATTTAATTACTAAAAAAACACAGATTTAAAAAGAAAACGCCAAGAATCTCATTATTTTTGCATAAGCCATTGTTATAAAGAGCATTTGAAGACTTTCAGCCAAGCTGCAATGCATCTTTTACAAATAATTCTATCTATCCATTCATCCATCGAATGTAAAACTTAGTATTTTTAAGGAACTTTAAATATAGAACAATTAAAATGAAACACCAAATTATGTGTAACAAAAACACTAACACAATTGTGAAGGCAAAAATTATTTTAAGTTATTAAAAAATAGTATCTTTAAATAACATTAATTACTGACTTCTTGGTACATTCTATAGAAGCTCTGCACAGTTTTACAGAAATAAAAGTATAATATCCTGTTTTAGATAACATAAGATAATGGCTTTCAAACTGTGGGCCAATGCCAGCCTGTCCTTGGAAAGGCTGAGGCCACCCTGGTGAGTCTAACATCGTTAAAAAAAAAAAATCAAGTTTTAAAAATTGTCTTTAAAATACCTCACATAGATTTTAAACAAACATAACTCAAAATGTTCTTCATTTGTTGCATGAAATTAATCCTACATCAGTAGAGTTATTGAGTGAAGTTGCAGTTCTCAGCCTGTGTGATGTGGAAGCAGCTGTCAGGTACATGAAAAGAACACTAAATAAATACAAACATACATGCGAATATACTAAAACAAACAACTTTTTAACTTGTTCTTCAATTGACTGTTGGTTACACATTGGTCAAAGTCTCTGTGCTACGGCGTTCTTTTCATTTCCACTGCTTCATCTCACAATGCCAACACTGCAAGACTGCACCACTGACTGTGTCGATTTCAAGTCTCCCAGCACTCACATGAAGTCTGCAATAACAGCTCCCTCTCACTCCCTCCCTGTCTGAGGTGATCCATGTTATGATCTAGACTGGCAGGGACCACACATTTTAACAAATTATTACTTATTACAAACCACCCCTGTGTAAGGAGTCTGCACAGCACATCTTTCTGTTTCTCTCTCTCAGGTCCAGTCAATACTTTTTGTTTTGGTACCATTATTTTGAGAACAGTTTTAGAAATTGTCAGACTAATGCAGTAGAATATACATTGAGAAACAACACTGAATGTTAACAATTAAGAGTAATAAAGTGAGCAAATCTTAATATTAGATTTTAGAATTCATTAAAATTAATTAGGGACATCAAACGTTTGTTTTTAGACAGAGTCAACAATACTCAGTAATCTTCATCCGTCCTTAAAAAAATGAATACAGGAACAGGCTAAACACAGACACACAAATACACTGCCATGAAGCAGGCTCAACCTTCACATTGACCTGCAGTTATTTTACTTTTTTGACCTTATGTAGCTTATGAGTTATTTTTCTGTTTCTTCTTATCTGAACTCATATATATTCATATTTTTTGTAAATTAAAAGTATGGAAATTTTAGGTGCTCTCTTTTTAATTCCAAGAAAATCCACACTCTTGTTCTTGCATTAAAAAATATAAATTAAAATAGAAAGAAAAAAAACAGAGATCCAAACAAAAAGAAAAAAAAACATACATAAATACAACGTATATATAGTATATAAAGTAAAAGATATACGTAAATTGAAAACAAATCTTACCTTTTGTCGTCCCTAGAAAGAGCACAGTACTTAAAAACAGTGGTACTTCAAAACATTTTAGTTCTTAGGTGGGGAGTTTGCAGTACATCTAAAAGAAAAGTTGAGAATTACCAGGGATATCACACACTTTCTGATCACACATGCAATCAATAGTCTGCTGTAGTTAAGGATTTGCCCTGATTGATAGATCAACTAGTAAGGGCTGATGTCAGTAAAGGTATCCGGCTGTGAAAATCATGCCAAAACCTCTACTGGAAAAGTCTAGTACCCCATATGAAAATGGGAATAGCTAAAGAAGAAGAAGAAGAAGAAAGAAGTATCTGATCTTATGCTGTGTGAGTATTGTTAGCAGCAATCAAGACCAAAGATCATGCTTCACGTTGAAGCATTATGTTTATATTTGTGACCAGATGGTACAACATTTTATGGGGAAGTTAACTTAAAAAATGTAGGTATTCCTGATATAAGATTTAATGGTCACATTTAGTTACTAGCATGTTTTAATGCTCTTCCAGCATAGCAAAATTGTGCTAACAATGTAGGAAAGAAAGTCATGTTATGCTTATTGATAATAAGCTTAATCCAATGTAACATTATCTCCAAATAAACACTGCCATCAAAGGGAATAGAGATGATTATAAACACCATTTTTTTGGCCAAAATCATCTTAGTTCAGGATGATCCCAAATCATGACCTAGTGAGACTGGGGTTACATGGCATTGTTAACAATTTGTTTCCAATCCCTAATAAATTTTACATAATTTTAAAATGGAAAATGTGTCCAACATACAATATTAAGTTGAATTACCGCATGTTTGGCAGAGATTTTTTTTTAGCTCAATGAGTATTAACTTTTTTGATTTAATGGATTGATAGTATTTGTGATTCAGGTAATTTTTCAAAATAACTGTTTTTTGTAATGTATTGTATATATTTGGAAATAAATTATTTTAAAAAAATATATGGAGGTGGTAATTTTTATTCCTACACCTCCACAGTACACACAGTCAAGAAGACAACAGCATCTGCAAAGAGTAGAGATATAACCCTTTAGGTTCCCAAACTGGACACTTTCCAAATCTAGCCTGTATATTGATATCCTATCAATGAAAATGAAAAACACGAGAGGAGATAAGAAACACCCTTGTTAGTGCCCAGCAACCTCACTGAGTGAACTTCACAAAACATCAAATATTTCTGAACACATCTCTTGTGCCACAAATAAAGGAAACACATGGCTTGAACTAGTGGCACTAGAATCTCTTGTAGCAATTTCTACAGGATATCTTAAGTTACATAATTATAGGCTTTTTTTCCAAGACTACAAGGCAAATGTAAACAGAATTAAGAAGCTTTCATTATTCCAAGAACAAAAAGGTGGTCTACTATTCCAGACTCATGATGGAATATTTATTATTCCTCCTGAGTTTCACCTATTAAATGGAGATGCTGTTCCAGTACTACAGCATAGACTTTAACCAGAGAAGCTGTGGAGAGTTATCCCTTGGTAACTAGAACTTACCCTTTTGTCGGATATTTTGAAAACACACAAAACATTTAAAAGGTATATTATCTAAAAACACCTGGACCATACCCAGTGTTTTCAGTCCACCTTGGCAACTTTAGCCAAAAAGATGGAACCAATCTTGACTTGAGTTGTCAAATAGTTTGTTAGAACCTCTTGGTGGATGTTTGAAAGTCATCTTTTGTAGCGTCTGCACAGTCCACTCACACAGAGGCCACTGCTTCAACCAACTTGCAGCTGGTGTCTTTTTGGCCTATCTGTACCTTTCAGTCAAATCTGGAGACCCACCACATCGAGACTGCAGTGTGTGTGATGTTACACAATGCTGTAGCTAATTAATTTTATTTGTAAATTATATTTGGGAGTAGAAGATTCCAGAGGTTTCAGGGTACTAATACTTGTATACAGTATCATTGCATATGTGGCAATAAATCTGAACTTGAATGCTGAATGGAAGACTTCTTTCTTTAACTTGACTTTAACAGCTTTCCTTACTGCTGGTGGCCACCAATTGGTGCTTAGGTTGTCAACATGATGGGCACTAACAATCTTTTTTGTCACTGCTCCTTGCAGCTGCCTCTGTCAGTCTAACCTGACTCTATATCCTGAGCATACAAAAGTTGAGCCGAGGTGTGGGACAATGCCAATCCGGTGACGGGCAAAAGGGAGACTAGTGCTTTAATAGCCTGCCTATGAGGAAACCACCTTAATGTTTTATTATTTTAAAGTGTAAAATGCAGGTCTTAGGTCTTGATGAAATCTGTTAATTAAGATAATAGCTGCATTTTGGGTGTTGTGGGCTAATTTAAAGTTCAAACCTTTAGGGTAGGAGTCATCAGTATTGTGTTTCTATTTTCCATATTGCCATTCACTTCTCCAAATGCAAAATCCTTAAATAGTTGACCTGTCATATAATGAAAAATAATTAATATTTGTAATGTTTTTTTGTATAAATAACAAAAATGCAGCAGACATACTATACGGATTTTATACAGTAACATAGCATAACAGGATTCAAACTGCTTAATCTAATTAAGGACTGCTAGGTGTAAGAGCATATCCCAAAGCACTGAACATTAGGCAGGAAAAATACACACCAGACAGGACACCAGTTCAGTGCATGGCCTGTTCATGTACACACACACACACACACAGAGCCAATTTGGACTTGAAATGAACCAAACCTGCACATTTTTAAGAAAGAAACACATATAGATAGGGAAAGAATGTATGGACGCCACATAGACAACATCTGGAAGCAAGCTAAAAAACCCAGAATGCTGGATCCAGGAGGTGGTAGCACTACCCTCTGTGCCCCCATTTATGTTTGGTTCTCGGGCTATTCATTATAAGTAGTTAGAAGATGCTATATACTCTAAATTATTGTTTCTTCTTCTTCTTGATCTTTTTGAGATACCCTTCAAGTCCGACTGGAAGAAAGCACCCACTGTGCTGGAAGAGTCCAGATCTTCTATGATGGTCAGTGGGGCCACGTGTGCAGCTACTCTTGGGACCTGCCTGATGCTGAGGTGGTCTGTCGTCAGCTGGGCTGTGGCACTGCTGTTTCTGCACCTCATCACATTCATCCAGAAAATCTCCCTGACGACCGATTGCTCACTGGTGTGAAGTGTCATGGGAATGAGACTGAGCTCGGAGAGTGTGACTCAAGAACTTGGGATCAAATGCTGTGTCAGCATGTCTGGGATGCAGGTGTAATTTGTGCAGGCAAGCCCTTTTTTAAAAACTTTTCATACCTCTTACCTCTATCTTTACCTTCATATTTGGTGAAGCTACTGAATGGAGATGTATTTGCAAAGATGTAAGGAAAAAGTTGCTTTGTACAAAATTTAGTCAGTAACATCATAATTTGCATTTGCATGTTAGAAGATAAGCAAGCAATAAATAGCTAAAAGTTACTTTACATGAAGTGATGGAAGAAAAATTTTTAAATGCTGAATGAGCATCAAGGGAGAGGCTTTTCTGAGTAAGTCAGATATTCTTCCTAATCAAAGTTGTCACCTTATAAGTGGGTCCATACTACTGTCTGTTACCTGGGTGAAGAGTACAATACCTTTATAATAAAAAGCACTACATTCACCCTGACTCAATTTCACTTAAGTTTAGTTCAGTTTAGTTTTGTATAGCACCCTTCACTGAGTGCAAGCTCAGAGCACTGTAAAAAAGTTCATAGGTACAGTAAATGCAATTACAAACTTTACCAATACTAATTACATAATTAATAAATACACATAAAGACAAAGATTTCTTTGAACGCAGTTCCAAACTGATTAAAATAAATGGAACCTAGTGGTGCATAGTACACCAGTAGAAATGAGACTGAAAGAAATTTGTAAACTGGGAGAAATTTTTGTTCATTGTTTTTAGTGTGTTTTAGTACATCAGGAAGCTGTTTTTGTTATTTGTCACAAAAAGTCACTTTCTTGCAGTGGCATAGTGAGGAGTGAACTTTCTCTGTGAAAAAGAAACAGCTGATGAAATACTGTATAGTACTTGGCCATGAATGAGGTGCCTTTTAAATATATCTATATATATAAAATCCCTATGTGCGTCCAGGTGTCCGTATGTGGGTGTCTTCTGGTGAAGTGCGCATGCACGGGGCACGGTGAGATGCGCAATATTACTGTCAAAGAAAGTTAGAGGCGTTTTATGGAAATACAAATGAATACGGACTGAATCCTTTATAAACAGGGCTATTAAAATGAAAGGAAAAGGAGTTAATTAGCAGTGAAAACTGGTCACTGATTAGGAAAAGGGTCAGAATGAAAACCTGCAGCCACTGCGGCCCTCCAGGCCTGGAGTTTGACACCCCTGCTGTAAAGTGTTTAATTTCTCATCCTCTTTAATAAAATCCCGGTGTGCGTCCAGGTGTCCGTGTGTGTGTGTCTTCTGGTGAAGTGCACATGCGCGGGGCACGGTGCGATGCGCGATATTACTGTCAGAGAAAGTTCGAGGCGTTTTACGGAATACAAACCAGTATTACTGCGAGAGGTAATTAAAGGTACACAATACAGTGACGCATATTACAGCCACATACAAGCCAGTATTACTGTCAGAGGAGATTAAAGGCATATTACTGACGCGTACGCCTGTATTACCGCCAGAGAAAATTAAAGGTATATTACGGATGTACAAGCCAGCGGATGTACAAGACGGTATCCTTCAATAAGGGCGCGCACAAAAAGGCGAGCCTCAAAAGGGCGACCTCAATTGGGCACAGCGAATAAAGGCGCGCGTAAATAAAGATCTGCACCTTTGTTGCTCTTCACATATTCCAGAGCCATTTGAACTAAATTATCTACGAACGCCTTTATTCGCCGCGCTTGAGGTCGCCCTTTTGAAGCTCGCCTTTTTGTGCACGCCCATATTGAATAGAGCCGTACAAGACAGTATTACTGTCACAGAAAATTAAAGACACACAATACACGGCGGCAGCCCACGAAGAACGGTCAGCTCAGCAAGTAAACATCAACAAAAGAAAGGCTGAAAGAAAGAAAAATACGACCAACAAAAAGAATGAGGTCAAAGTCCCTTGCCATTTAATATAGACTGTACCTACTAATGTTTATGCACTACTGTTCTAGCGCCGGTTATTGTAACGGGCTAAATGACTAGTATATATATATATGATTTGAGTACAGCTATACGAAATGCTGGCACATGTATTGAACCAACTGCAAACTATCACATGTATGTTGCTATCTAAATATGAACTGCTGTCTCATTCTCCTCTAAACAAGAATACAATTATCATAGAAAAATATCACTATCACTCACATTTTTCGGTACATGTAATAAAAAATATCATGTGCTAATCTTAAAACTATTGGTGCTCCGGTTATTTCTGTTAGCTAAAAAAATGATATAAATTCACAAAGTACATCACCAGCATCAATTTTACATGGGGAAAGAGGACCATGTGAGGTGGCACATTGTGGATGGAACGAGCCGGGTGTTTAAATAAGAAAGAGGGTATTCACTCATAGTGCTTCCATAGACATGGCATACCCAACAATGTATGCAAATGCCAGAATGAACAGTGGGTGTTCTTTGTGAACATGGAAGGACTGATAGAACAAGTTACTTGGGCATGAATGAGATTCTTTTTAGAACATAAAATATGATTTAGTACAGCTATTTTGAAATGCTTTCACATGTATTGAATCTCATAAACATACATGGTTTTACAGCATATGTGTACAAAAGCAAAGAAAAACGGCTTTTTCTTGCTTTTGAATACATTGTTGGGTATGCAGTGCTGTGCGTTGTAATGTTATCACAAACTCTGGAATACAAAGTAAACAGCCAGCATCAATTTAATGTGTGCTGTGCTTTTGTGTCATCTTGTGCCACAATGTGCCATCTCGCATGTTCTCCTTTTCCCACATAAGATTGGTGCTGGCTGTGTACAGCTCTCAGACACTTCACACACTTTGATGCTGGCTTTGTATTCCAAACTGTGTGAAAGCATTACTTGCTAGGAGTTACATTGCAGATTTATTATTTAAGAGATTTTTTGCACTGCTGTCAGACAGGTTTAATTCTAAAACAGCATTTACTATGTGGAAAATGTATTCTTAGTTTGATTTTTTTCATTGTGGTTTACATGGCTGTTTAAGTATAATAAAAATAAATCTTATTTGACTTCAAGTTTAAAAAAGACTCTAGTAATTGTTTTAGTGTAAATTAAGTCAGAAAGAAAATTTAGAGTCAAATCTATGATATAAACTGCTACTATCGAAAAGTCTGCAAATTTCAAGATATATAATTTTGCATGTGTTGCCCGACCCTGGAATGTAACAATATCTGCTCATTAACATTATTGTTAAACTATGACCAGTGACGACACAGGAAAAACTCTATTTAGAAGTATCCTTGAAGAAAATTAACTGCTGGGGGGGTCCAGGGTCAGTTATAACTGGCAGACTTTAAATGATGAAGTCAAACACAGTCAGTCTTTCCTCTTTTCCTGTTCTCTTTTTCTGTTTAGGTATTTTATTCATTTTCCTTATTTCCTTGTCCAGTCTCTAAACATGATTCTGAGAGCAATGTCACATGATGTACCCCTTACACCTATCCATCTGGTTAATCTAGTGCAGTGAAATGTGTCATCACAGGAAATGAGTTAGGTGGACTCTGTTCCGCCTTTCTTTACTTCCCTCACGTCTTGGTGTGATGTCTCTATCTGTCTTAATATTTTTGGCAGTAATGAGATGGTAGCATTAGGCAAGTTGTTCCTTTTTTAATTTATAACTTTTGTATCATAAATCTTTCAGGACATTCTTTTTAAAATTAGGTGTACATGTCACTCTTCTGAAATGAATGCTATTATTTAATTTTAGATGGAATTCCATACTATATGAGGGCTTTTACATCCTCCCCTGTTGCAGATGTCTTCACAGTTTTTATCCATGCATGTTTAACAACCCAATGTACTATTGTTAATGTCATCTAAATACCTCATTTTCCATCTCCATCCCATATTATATAGTGCACATCCTCAATTCTTTTCAGGAAGCAAGAATGAGTAACAATAGTGCTGAGTTCTGTAGCCTGGGAGGCTTCTAGCACTACTTTCAGTGGATGTGGAGTGATAAGCCCTAATTAAGCCTTGTTATACAAATGTAACCAAGATATACTTTAAATATAAAATCCAGTATGCTTCCTCATTTAAAGGAGAAAGCATTTGAATGCAAAGGAACAAAAAGGAACAAAAAACACTTCTAGCTTTCACATCAAAGTGATTCCATTTCTGCTATATGGTGATTGCCAAATAAACATAATATAAGCACAGTGGGATGGCTGTTGAGTTTGTTCAGGTTTTATTTTAAAAATCGAGACAACACTTTTGATTTTAAACAATTTCTTATTAATTAAAAACAGTGTTTTCTTTTTTTAGACTCTGCAAAAAATGAGCAACCATCAGAAGATAAAGGTAAATGTATAATTACTGTTTATCCTGCAAATTAAAAATACATCTACTCTAATATAATTAGTGATGGGCAAAACAGTTCACCTAAAATTACATTTTCAATGGAATTTGGTGTTTTGTTTTACCAAAAGATTCATGAAACAAATTAAATTTCTCTTCCAGAAAAATGTGATACAAGAAGAAAGTCACTTAGTTCTTGTTTGGAAGAGTTTACATGCATTAATTCCACATATATAAGCCTGTCATTTACTATTTAAATAAAGATTGGTATTGAGGAAAAAAAAGTCACCAGGCTTACCTCTTGTCACAATTGGACATTTTGTTGAATACTCGGGCATGTTCTGGTAGTACTTTTATTATCCCCAGTTTGTCTGTTATGATGACAATCTTGGTGATCACAATCCTAAAGATGCATCGCAGACAGAAAAGGAAATTGAATCTCCATGACACATATAGGGTGCTTACCCTTAACCTGTTCTGCAGAAATCAAGAAACTGTAAAGGCTGGCTGCTGGTGAATGACAGATGGGCAACTCCCATGTAGTGAGATTTTCCTGTGGAGAAAAAACAGTAATATGCACAATGGAGTTTTTTGGTATGTTTTCATATGGCAAATATGCATCAAGTCTCATTTTAAAAATTGCACTGTGCTTCTCTGTGGTGAAGTGCATAAATAGAATTGAATTAACTGGTGAAAATAATTTTAAGGCCAGCTTCATGAAACTGTATATGAATCCAAACTTTCCTGTTTTGCTCATCACTGATCATAATAAATACTGTTCCTAATATTTTAAAAAATGTAAGGGAACTCAAAACGTAGGAGTAATTTATTTTTTAATCTATCTATCTATCTATCTATCTATCTATCTATCTATCTATCTATCTATCTATCTATCTATCTATCTATCTATCTATCTATCTATCTATCTATCTATCTATCTACAGAAAACAACTGTACCATTGTTCTTGACTCTGTCCTCCAAAAACATGATAATGTTTAAGCCAGAACAAAAACTTGTTTAATGTATTTAAGGAATGCCAGTTGTTTCAAATAACTATTTTTGCAATAATGCAATGAAACTCTGTGTTAACAGAAGACATCAAAATGCAACTTATATCGGTTTCAAGTACCTGCACAGGAAGAGTGGAAATCTATTACAGAGGTCGTTGGGGGACGGTTTGTTCTACAGGCTTGGGAATGAGTGAAGCTCATCTCATCTGTAAGCAAATGAACTGTGGGGAAGCAGAAACTCTAACTAGGTTTCACGTACCTCCTATTGACTTGCCCATCTGGAAGGACAGAATTCGCTGCTCTGGAAATGAGACCTTTTTGTGGGAATGCCCTTCAGATCCTTGGGGTCAGCATGACTGTGATCACATGATGGACACCAAAATTGTATGCAAAGGTATGTCTGAATTATAGTATTTATTAAAAATCTTATAATGAACAGCATACATTTAATGGATTTACAAAGCAATTGCATTTTCTTTAACAGAAACATGAAAAGCAAATCTTCACTGAGAAGTTATACGCAAGACACATGTTAATGTGGCTTTTAAAATAATTGTCACAATGCACACTGGACCACATCTCATTTGCAGTATGGGGTCAGTGGTTTTGCACAGGACTCAAAGGAGGCAATACATTAAAAAATATAAATGAATTTAAAAATAAAAAAATAGCAAAGCAACAAGATCAATGCAAAATATAGTATAGGTTGTCTAACAGGATAGACAAAACAACTGCCTCCTGTACTAACTCTAGGCAACTGAATCGAACAAGCAGTGAAAACATTAAAATCCCCTTTCTACTGCTGAAGTCTACTCTGTCCATTGAGTTTCATTGAAAGCATAAATGTAACAGTATACTAAGGTACAGTATGCCAAACTGCATGAATTGGCACTTTTAGTCCCATGTGTTGCCTCAGGATTAACAACCAAGAAATGTCAGTGAAGCTAGTAAATGCATCACATGTTAAAAAAAATAAAGTGGCCCTGAGGTAGTTACTTAGTGTCTAACTAACCACTGCCTTAATCAATTGTTTTTTTTTTTTGTGATCAAAGTTTTATTATTCATCCATCCATTAGTCTTGTAACCCTGTTTATTCAGAGGATGGTTTCAGGGAATCTGGAACCTATCCCAGCCAACATAGGGTGCAAGGCAGGAACAGTTCCTGGACAAGGTGCCAGTCCATCATAGGCTAAACACACAGATACACACACAGGCCAATTTAGCAACACCAACCCCCCTAACCTGCTTGTCTTTGGACTGTGGGAGGAAACCTTGAGCACCTGGAGGAAACCCATAGAGACATGGGGAGAGCATGCAAACTTCACTTAGGGAGAACTAGGACATGATCCTTGGCCTCCTTGTTACAAGGCAGCAGCACTACAACTGTGCCACCCAAAAAGTGGAACATTTACCAGCAAAAAAGTGACGAAAACTAGTTTTTGGATCAGTAAAAAAAAGAAAGAAACTATGTTGGAAAAGGAAAAAATTAGAGGAAATGAGCTGAAAAACCGTTGTCTGTCAAGAAAATTTCATATCATTAGGTCAACAAATAAGTTCAGTTGAGCTACTAGAAGTAAATAACCTCCCGGGCTCCTCTGGCAGTCTGTAAATAGCAAAGGTTGGTTGATTAGTAACCTGAAGGACTAAAATCTACAAACAGGCCAGGGGTGAAGTAAAACACATAAGGACTTTATCACCTGGGCACTGTCAAAATCAAAGTCCAGAGATAGTTAAACCAAAGCAGACATGAGAAATCTTCTAGGGATAAAAATCAAATTTGTATCTTAGGGAAAAGGTCACAATTAGTGATAAGCTTGAATTTCACTTGAAATTGAATTGGAAGTGAAACTAAAATATTTCACAATATAATATCCATCCATCCATCCATTTTCCAACCCGCTGAATCCGAACAGGGTCACGGGGGTCTGCTGGAGCCAATCCCAGCCAACACAGGGCACAAGGCAGGAAACAATCCTATGGCGTTATGCAATCAGTGAAATTTGTACCATTGACACATAAAGAATGGAATTTAGTTGATGTTTTGGTGCCCAAAAGCCAATCCCAATAGTTAATTAGCGAGGGTAAGGTCGATATGGCCAGTCATATGATGCCTGCTTCCCTTGCTAGTATGCTCTTCTGATGTTTCTTCCTTCTAGATGTTTCTAGCTTCTTCTTCTTCTTCCTCTTCATTCTTTCTCACTTCTGTGTGGGGTTGATGTGCCTGATCAACTTTCTCCATACAGCTCGGCCCTGCACTTCCTCTCCAGGCAGACCCTTTTCCTTCAAATCTTCTTTTACTTTATCCATCCACTTCCGCTATTGACCTCCCACGAAATCTTCCCCGTACTTCTATTCCCATCACTCTTTTGCCCACATATTCATTGTCTCTCCTCATCACATGTCCGTATCACTTTATCCTACTTTCCAGTACTTTCTTAGATATCTCTCCCAGTTCTGTTGTACCTCTGATTCTCTCATTTGTTATTATATCCTTTTTTGTAACTCCACACATCTATCTCAGCATTCTCATTTCTACCACATCCAATTTCTTCTGCTCTCCCTTTACTGTCAATATCTCAGCTCCATGCATCATTGCTGGTCTTACCACTGTTTTAAAAACATTACGTTTTAACATTTGCTTTAATCCTTCAATCCCACAATTCCCCTGGTACCTTCTTCCAAATGTTGCACCCACATTGCACTCACTGGGTCTTCATTTTCTTGGGCTACCACTGATCATAGATATTTAACCATATCCACTCTTTTCAGTAACTACCTGCAGGGTAACTCTTGAATCTTGATCAAAATTAAGCCTCATATATTCTGCCTCCTTTCCTCTATCTTCCAAAACCTTTTCATTCTTAAAACTTACTCTACACTCCCTCATTTCTGTTGCTACACAACAGAGTGTCATCACCAAAAGCCTGTACCAGGGGATTGGTCTTTTATTCCATGACTCGATACATTCAAAACCAGGTTAAAGGGGAAAGGACTTAAAGAAGATCTCTGGTTCAGACCTACTCAAACTGGGATCTTGTCTGTTACCGCAACATTGCTTTTAACCAGAGTCCTCACTCCCTCATCCATATACTGGACACACTTGGCTGGTCCTCCTTTCTCTCTCATGCACCTCCAGACCTCTGGATGTGGAACTCCATCATAAGCATTCTCCAAATTAAAAAACACCATTTACAATCCCTTCTGTTTTTCTCAATGCTTCTCAATGAGCTCTCTTAATGCAACTACTGCATCAGTTGTCCCTCTTCCTGGCATAAAACCAAATTGCTCCTCCTCTATGGTGGTCTCTTCACTAAGCCTTCTTTCTATAACCCTTTCTCATTGTGTATGACATTAACTGTATCCCTCTATAATTTTCACAATCTTGAATATTGACCTTCTCCTCATAAATGGATACAACCACACTGTTCCTTCACTCCTCCGGTGCTCTCCCCTGTTCATAGACCTTCTGCAGTAGCTAGTGTGCTCGTCTGAGTAGCTGCAGGAAGAACATTTATGTTACAGGAAGAATGCATATATTGTACTGTAATGTGCTGGGGGTTACAGTGTTAAGAACAGAATCTGTTATGTCCCACATGGTGCCCACAGTACTCCTCTGACCCAAAAAGCCCTTCTAAGGGTTCATACATTGTGTATTTTTGGGAGTTTTGGGGCATTAGAAGTGTTTTGTGCTTTGTATGTAAAAAACATTTTAAAATGAAACTTACCTGTTTTGTTCATCACTAGTCACAAGCATGGCACTTAATATTTCATGGATACACTAAATGGATACACATACACAATGACATTGGTATGATGCAGAAAATATATCTTTGAATCAATCACAAAGCAAAACTCAAATAGTGTCCTTTATAATATGCCACACAACTACAATTCCTGAAAAATAATATTATTTATTTTAAAGAATTATTCCTAGTGTTCTGTGAGACTGTGGAAACCTTTTCCAGGGCCATTTGTTCCATTGTGTCCATTACTGCTGGATAATCTCAGTTCTCCGTGATGTTTTATTGGATTGTGTTATGTTATATTATTAATAGCTTCTTTCTTTCTTTCTTTCTTTCTTTCTTTCTTTCTTTCTTTCTTTCTTTCTTTCTTTCTTTCTTTCTTTCACAGGCTCTCTTAATATTTCATTAGAGAATGGGGGAAGTCCTTGTGCTGGGCAAATGTTTGTTAAAACTTCTATGTCTCAAGGAACTGTGAGTGATAAAGTAATGGAAATGCCAATGGCCAACGTTGTGTGCACACACATTGGATGTGGATCGGTTGTTTCAATTAAAACAGAAGGTTACTTTGGATTAAAAAACGTGAATAGTTGGGTAATCCCTATTCACTGTAATGGCAATGAGTCATTTCTGTGGCAATGCTATAGTGCCATTATTCCTCAAAGTATTTCACTGGAAGATCCCCAGTATCAATCTGCTGGAATGGTTTGCTCTTGTAAGTAATTTCTTTAGTTTTTCACTGTAATGAATCATGTTAAATTAAATCTATTAAATTATTTAAATTAAAATAATGATAATATGAACTATGAGTGATTAAACACTGAGTGCCCACATACTTACAAACAGGTTGACTTTTTAAAAGAGTTCAGTGCAAAAGTTATAGTTATCATTTTGTGTTATAAACATTTTTAGCAGTTATATTTGTATTTCATTTGTAAGAGTCAGACTAAATGGTAAATGAATTTTTTTTCAGTTTATATCAGTACAGTATGTGAACTAGATAACACTCAGTAGCATCAGTAAATGAATGTATGAAAACTAAAATACGGAGTTTAGAATCTGCCACATAACTCAAATATTTTTGCATAAACCTGACAAAGGGACAGAACACATTGTGTACTTTGCAATTATGTTTAAAATGAAATAATTTCACTTTGATGACTCGCTAAAGCACAAAATCTTAAAAAGTGATTGGTAAATTAATTTAACTACACTAGAAGAAAATAATTTAAAAAAATACTTATGTTATTACCAGCTCACATTAAGCCAAGACTGTTTAATGATGAGGACCCCTGCTCTGGCCGTGTGGAGGTGCAGTTTGGAGAGACCTGGGGGACATTTTGTGATTCCAACTGGGACATGGAGGATGCCAGTGTTGTCTGTCATCAGCTTCAGTGTGGGACTGCAGTAGCCACCTTGACGGGAGTTTATGGTGAAGGAAGTGGACCTGTATGGGACCGACAATTTGAATGTAGGGGCAATGAGTCCATACTCTATGACTGTCCTCAGTCACCACCCAAGGCTGTAAACTGCACCCATAGACGTGATGCTGGAGTGATCTGCTCAGGTAGGCAAATGTGGTAAGGAACATAGCAAATTAAGATTTTTTTCAAATGTTAGCTAACTTCAGTATCATGAAGACCACCTCATCCAAATGGCATTATAGCAATCCACAAAACTTAATTAAATCCAAGAAAATGGGTTGAATAACAATGCAACGATTAAAGGCAAAATTAAACAGGTAGAGGTGTGGCATTACACAGTAAATAAGAATTTAAATTAAGGACTTTTTTAATTGTTCTATAAACTGCACTTTAATGTTGGTATAAAATAAAAAGATGAAAAAATAGAGTTATGACATTGTGAGCATGTTAGAGCAACTAGTGCAGAAAGCAGAGGCAGCAAACCTCTCTACATTTATTATAATATTAAAAGAAGGTTTAGATGGAAATGAACTAGTGATGGTGGGTGAGTTTATTTACTCGTCCATATCTAAAACAAGGTAATGAAGTATAAATATATGGAACTAACAAAAAAGGGTTTCCTATCTCACTTGGTTTGTCTTTACAAGAAAAAAAGTCAGCATTCACATGATAGTCTAGTAATTCATCCATTCATAAATTCATTTACTTATCCATTTATCTCTGAACCTGCTCAATCCAAGATGTAGTATAAGGCAGTACAGCCAGTGTGATGTGGTTGTTAAGGCTTTGGATCTCTAACCCTGAGGGTGTAGGTTCAAATCCCACTACTGATACTGTGTGACCCTGGGCAAGTCACTTGACCTGCCTCTGCTCCAATTAGAAAACTAAAAAAGAAATGTAACCAATTGTATCAAAAATGTTGTAAGTTGCCTTGGATAAAGATGTCAACCAAACAAGTAAATGATACTGGATGGGGTGCCCCTTATTCTGCAAAAAAGCAACACAAAATGGAAAAGTTACTTTATAGTAAAGCTAACTAATTAATGGAGGAGTTAGATTATCTTTTAAAACCAATACAATTTTCACTGCTGAAGGTGGACAGAAGGACAACTTTTTGACATTCTAATTTTAAAACTGTTAAAGCAAAATAAAATATATGCAGAAGAACAGGCTTGGGAAAAATCCTAGTTTTATTTCAAGATGTTCCTGTAATCAAAAGAAGAGTGCACACAAGGCTAATCCTCACTCAGATGAAATGTGATCAGGAAACATGGATGGGTGTGGTGGAGAATGTAGTGTTTATGGCTTAAAATGTTTCTTTAGTGTTGCAGAAACAAGTTTAGTCATTCATGCTGTGTCTTCTAGCATGTAAGAGAGGAAGTATTGGGATACTTCCTTGCACATGCTGGAGAATGGCCATAAGGGAGAGGTGTTTGGTAAATAAATTGTTTGTGATTTCTTTACAACTGTGAGTGAGATGAAGCTATCTGCTGTCAAGTCAAGTTTATTATGTGTACTCAGTACAATTAAATTCACAAATGTATTCTTACAACAGTTGTCAAAAATAGATAGATAGATAGATAGATAGATAGATAGATAGATAGATAGATAGATAGATAGATAGATAGATAGATAGATAGATAGATAGATAGATAGATAGATAGATAGATAGATAGATAGATAGATAGATAGATAGATAGATAGATAGATACTTTATTAATCCCGATGGGAAATTCACAAAAATACAATGCAAACAAAAATAAATACATACATACTGTTTGTTAATGAATTCACTGGGGTGCATGCCAAAAGCCCAGAAGGGAGGTGTGAGAAAAGCAGCTGTGCAGGACGGCTGAGGTCTTTAATTATCCTGTTTGCCTTTCTAAGGTAGAGAAGTGTTACAGTATATTTGTCCAGAACAGATGGCAGTTGGTTGCCGGTGATATTCTGTGATGCTTTCACCACGCTTTTCTGAAGTGCTTTGTGGTCTACAGCCGAGAAGATGCAGTATAAGTATGTGATGAGAATAGTGGGGATAATTTCCACTCTGCAACTGTAGTAGTTTATTAGAACAGGTGGAGAAATGTGACCTGTCCTGAAATATTTGAGGAAGTATAGGGGTGTTGATGACCTTATTTGACAAGAGACAAAATCTGTTGTGTCCAGTATTAGTCATCAGTGATGGTCACTCCAATCAATTTAAAGCCGCTTACTCGTTCGGCTTCCTCTCTGAAAATGTGCAATGGTGCAGGTGATCTGCTGTGAAGATTCCTTGCCTCCGAGTTGGTGTGAGGTGGTCGGCCGACCGTGCGTTGCCTTACCTGCACGTGCAAATGGTCTGATTGTCTTGGTATCAGCCCGGGGTGGGAATCAGGTGGTCACATCTGGAACCGCTCCCCAGCATTTAAAAACAGGAGTGCAAGAAAGGAAAAGGGGAAGAAAAGAAAGGAAAAAGAAAAAGAGAGAGAGAGAGCAAACAGCCTGGATGAGATCCCCTGGAATTGAGCGTACGGCAGGCATTTGGAGTTGGTGAAGTGGGCCACTCTGGCTTAGTGATTTCCTGGAGCCAGAGGGCCAGTGGTAGAAGTGGCTTGCCATGAGGCAACAGGAGTCGAAAGTCACCTATCATCATAGAATAACAAATGCAGAGGTATATCAATGAATGGACTCCCACCCGCTCTCCACTCTGGTCACTAAACGAGGGCTCTGATTTGCAAGACATATTCTGCAGATGCAATGAAACCAGATGCTAAAGGTAGCCATGCTATGGAATCTGGCACGAGGGAAGAGACGGACGAAAATCATGTGGTGGAGGACGCTCCTAGAGGACTTGCGTACCATTTATGCCGCATGGTACGAGGCAGAGAACACCAAGCAGGACTGATCACGATCGAGACGACTTGCTGCCCAATGCGCCAAATGGCGCAGGAGGGTTTAAATTTAAACTTTAATGTAAAAATAGTAAAAAAAAAACATATTGACAGTAAAGCAATAAATACATTTATCTCTTATTCTCCTTAAGCTTACTTTGTTACAATGATTGAACAGAACATATTGCTGATTTATTTTTTAAAACTTTTTTTGCTTTCTTCATACTATTAATTTATTTTTCTGCTTTTTTATTATTATGTGCACAAAAGAGGAAACTCTGAGAAATTAAAGTCATGGTTTAGCAAGAGTAGCACACTCAAGCAAAACAAGCAAATTAGTAGAGAAAGATTCTCGTTTTGACTGTTGTTACCTTTTCACTTCAACTCCTGTTTTGTCCTTTGAATTTGGAAAAGACCTGAAGCCTAATATATAAATGGTTTGTATGCACAAAAATGTTGCGTACGCCCATTTCCACGCTCACTTCGAGATGTATAAAAACTAAACTTGGAGTAAAGCCATGCACATTTTCATGACAGGGTCCCCTATTGCGTACTCACTTTTCTGCTCGGTTTTGCAAACTGGAGGCAACCAGCGTCAAAGCAGTGTTACTGTTTCTGTGGTCTGCTTTTCCTTTTTAGATTCACATCTACAGTATGATGTAGGTTTTATCAAACACATCAAAATTAATTGCACATCGTTTAGAAATTTAATTCACTTGATTGTAATCAATCTGTAACAATATAATGGTGCACAGAATGGCCAAACTATTCCAACAACCATAGCTGCTTCAGCGTTGTTAGAAAACATTGCAAATGGAAGAATTAGAAGAGAATGTGTATTTATAGATGATAACTGGCTTCTAAGTTGATTTTGATTTCCAAGAGCTATCCTCTTGGAGCTGAGTGCTCAACTGGCGCTGGCTTTACAAAGGCAGACTTTGAGGAATTGTGCTCTACCTGCTACTTTGCAAGTTCTATCCACTCTCGGGTTTTTAGCCACAGGAGCTTTTCAATGTGAACTTGTGGACAATCGGGTATTTCACAATCATCACTGAATTGCGCCGTGACAGCTGTATAGGATGGTATTATCCACTTATCCTTCTGATAAATATGATTTCCTTACAATTCACAGCAACTTATAGTTTTCCTAATGTAATCAGAACAGTCAACTGCAGAACAGTCAGCTGCACACACATTACTATTGCAATGGCGCTGGACAAGTTACATTAGCCAGGGATGAATCACCAAAACAATGAGCTGACATTACATCGTATATAGCTGGAAAACTTATGAAAACAGCAGCTCCACACAGTTGCAGATGCTTTTTCCAACTATTGCAGCAAAAGGCAAGCCGTTCATTTAAGGATAGTGAGTCACCTCAAAGTAAAGATAAGATAATCAGTCCGTTGTGGTGTTCGGTGAGGTCGCCATGCTATAATGGCACCTTCAGAGAATGAATTTGCTTATGTAAATAGAAAGCATATCAATTCTATTAATGTGCTGCTCTGTAGTTCACAGAAATTGTGTCACAGTGTGCAAGCATGTATCTGAACAGATGCACTATGATGAACTGAACCATGACCCACCAAATCAGACAGCGTTACAACTTCATTTGAATGTAATTAACTGAATGTAAAAACAGGTAATCAGATGCAGCATTTATTTTTAACCAATTCACTTAATTTGTGGTCAATATCACATAGTACAGCCCTTAAATTCCTTAGTTCATTGGCCACATCTCTTACAGCATCCACTATTGCATTTTGTGACTCCAGGACAGACTTACAACACAAAGCCATATGGCCTCCCAATGGTTTCCAAGGCAAAGGTGTGTGTGCAGCTAGCGACCAAAGCCGTACTCTGCACAACAGCATCATCACCACCTGACCATTGCACGGGGGTCAGTTTTTAGAATATTGTCTGAAACAGAATAAACAGATGGTGGACTGCAACTATCCTTTTCATGTCGACTGCAATATCTGACCACTTCTTTTTTCTTTCGGACACTGTGCGACTTTCTGAACTTGAAGTTTCGAGTGTCTCGACCATGCTTTTGTTATTTACACCACTGCATAAGCCAACAAATAGTACATTTTTCCTTGCTTCCACTTTGCATTTGCTGAAAATGTTTTTTTTCATGTGCCTTTTCCATTGTTTTTTATCCAAACCCTGAAGGAAGTTGATATTCATATTTATTTGCATATTAAAATATGTGAAATTCTGGAAGAAGTTGGGGTGGGGCTGCAGGCGCGTGATTGTGGGTTAAATTTCATGTTCGTTGGGATTTGTAAAGGCGAAATGTGTGGAACTTGGTGTTTGCGCAGATTTATGGATCTGGATTTTGTTGTGCATATGCACATTTACACTTTTGTCCGTACACCATGTTTTAGTGTGAATTCTATGCACACCATTATACATGTGACCCCTCATGATGTATATTTAATCCATTTCTAAACAAACTATCCTTTTGAAAAAATACTTAAAAGAAATACGCATCTCTAGCAAAGAGCACACCTCTACTAGACTTTGCATTCTCACATTGGAATATTCAGGACTCCTTTGCAACCTCAGATTTTGCCATTTCTAGCACATCTCCGTTTATATTCTCTAATTCCCAGCTGCATTTTTGCTATACTGTATGTGTATTTTTTTTTATTTAATTGTATTAATTTAATTAATTGCATTAAGTGATGCACAGAACAATTAAGTATTCAATCAATAATTTTTTCAATGTATTTCTCTTAAATATCAAGACAAATCACAATGCAATATCAACAGTAACTCCTTAATCCTATTAGAGAGCTTTATGAGCAGATAGCCCAATATACAGTGATAATTCATATGTGTGTTGGTTAACATTAGTGCACCCTTAATGATATTTTGCCTAATACTGAAAAGGTTTTGGACCATTCCCTCAAAGAGAGGTTTTGACTTGTTCTAATTTTAAGTAAAATATGATGTCCTTTGCCCTTTGAGATATAAATTGGGGAATAGGATTCTTTCAAATAAACAAGATAAAATGACATATACCTCTGTATTGCCTCCTTTTACTGCAGGAAAGGGTGGTCCTCGCTTGGTGGGCGGTGCCTCAAGGTGTTCAGGACGAGTAGAAATCTTACATGATAACACCTGGGGAACACTCTGTGACAAGAATCTAGACTTGCAAGCCGCAGATGTGATCTGCAGACATCTTTACTGTGGGGCAGCTGTGTCGACTCCCTCAGGAGCATATTTTGGTAAAGGGAAGGGTCCCATCTGGAGAGACAATTTTCAGTGTAATGGGAATGAGTCACGCTTGGGGGAGTGTGCTGTTTCTTGGGACAAAGCATCTTGTGATCACAGTAATGATGCCAGTATCATTTGCTCAGGTATGATTTACTAGACTGTATACAAGCCAAACACACTTTGGTTGTTATGTTTAAGCCAAAGAAAATGGCACTACCTTATGTGTTAATTTTACTTTTTGTATGAGTATTAGAAACAAAGACTAATTCACTATGATAGAAATGAACTTTTCTTATTTTTTTTTATAGACCAAAATGTTTTGAACATAGAATAACAATGCTTGTATTAATTGATTGTATTCTGATTCCAGATGCTGACTTGCAGGTTCAGCTGAAAGGTGGAGAAAGCCGCTGTGAGGGCACAGTTCAGGTGATGCTGAATGGCACCTGGAGGCAGATTTTGTATCCTGAATGGGATGTACAGGATGCCAGTGTGGTTTGTGCTCAGCTAAACTGCGGTGAGGCACTGAAAGTACAGAACATCTCCGGATACATTTCAGGAAGTGGCCCAGTCATATTAACTGACATTAATTGTGCTGGAGATGAATTATCATTGCAGAACTGCTCTGTTTCAGTTATATCTGAACTGTTCAACATTAGTGGTGGTGTAGGAGTTCTCTGCTCAGGTACTGAACGTTTCTTAGCATCTGTCACTAGTTTAACAAGCAAACTTAAAAAGTATCACCAGATTGCACTAGTTGTTTCATTTGTAAATATAGCATACTTGTAGTATCAGGCTTTGGTCATCACTCTTTTTAATAAATTTGCAAAAATAGACCAATGCCTGGCCTATTAATGTTTTTTTTTTTCCATATCTGTTAGAACACAAGAAAGTCAGGCTGGCAGGTCACAGCAGCCAGTGTGCAGGAAGAGTAGAAGTGTACTACAACGCCACCTGGGGGACAGTCAGCAGTAATTCCTGGGATCTGACTGATGCACAGGTTGTGTGTAGACAACTAGGATGTGGCAATGCAGTTCGCACTGCTGTCTCTGCAGAATTTGGGAAAAGCTCTGGACCAGTGTGGATAGATGAAGTAGAATGCAGAGGAGATGAGTTGGCCTTGTGGAAGTGTCCTTCACTTGTCTGGCAAGAAAACAATTATCAGCACAAAGAAGATGCCGGTGTTGTGTGCTCAGGTAATAATTCAATCATCAATCATCAGGTGGTTCATGTAATCCTAAATGTGCATTAACAGCTACTGAATGGATAGCAATATTTCTTTTAATCATTTGACAGAATTCAAGGAACTTCGCCTTGTTAGTGCTGAGTATATCTGTGCCGGGAAACTAGAAATCTTCTATAATGGGACATGGGGAGATGTTTGCTCTAACAGAATGGATTCGACCACCGTCAACATTATCTGTCAGCAACTAGGATGTGGAGACAGTGGTTTACTGGAGGAGGGTAAATATGATGGAGCAAGTAACAAAGTAAAATGGCTGGATGGAGTAACCTGTTATGGACATGAACTTGTCTTATGGCAGTGCTCCTCACTTCCATGGGGAGAAAATTGGTGCCAAAATGGTGATGAGGCAAGAATCCAATGTTCAGGTGAGCATACCCATTGAACAAAAAGCCTAGTTTCTAGAACCTTTCACAGTGAACAGTATTCCAAATCTTCTAGCAGGTGTACATGTGGCAATTTAATTTTATTCTTCTGAATCAGATGTGATATGGCAGCAAACAGCTCCTTAACTGAGAACGTGGTGTTCAGGTTTATAAATGTAAAATTGGTTAATGCCTTGGCATCTATTAATACTGTGTGGGCATTTTTAAACTACACCTTGTGAACACTGATAGCGTCATCTTCTAAACAACCATTTGTATTCAGTTCTATTTTAATTGTTCTTTTTTAATTCCAAAGCTGCTACTGACAGACCTCCCACAACAGCTTCACCAGAAAGATCCTCCATGACAGAATCAGCACAATTTGAAATGTGCACAGGTGAGTTCTTTTTCTTATTGACTTAGCAAATAATGATAGTTAGCAAATTATAACATGCAACTAAGAATATTTCATGCTGGTATAGAAGCATTGTCCTTTTTTGCAAATAAACTGGAATTTGGGAAATTCTATCAGACCGTCTATTACCCAAAATGACTTTTTTCCATTAAAGGGTGCTGGAATCTTTACTGGCTACATTAAGCACAAGACAGGAACAAGTCCTGAATGGGACTCCAGCTCATCACAGGCCTCACATACCTACATTCACTCATACCAGGCCAATATAAGCAGTGACTAAGCCAGGAATTGAACCCAGGTCCAAAGAGCAAGTGGTGGAAAAAACTTTCCTATGTTTTTAAAGACATTATTCATGGAGACCAGATGAGAATGCAGAACTATTATTTATTTGCACACAGATATGCACAAATGTCTCGGTCCATGGATTGAGCAATCAGTAATAGAATTCATTCTCTTTTATATTTTTCTATTACCATTACCTTTTCTAATACATCCCATCATCTGACTTTTAATATGCAGAATACTATCATCTTAGCCAATCAATTACACCCAACAGTCACTTCATTTACATGTCGTTTCTTTCATTTTTCTAAACATCACTTCGTAATAGAGGTGTCTCACAGGTTTTCCCATTCATCTTTTCACTGCTTCATAATAGGAGTGTTTAGGCTTTCTCACTAGTTTGTCCTTGCTTTTAATGGGGGTGTTCATTACTCATTTACTTCATTTTAACATTAGTAATTATGTTGGTGTCTCCTCTAAGATGAGGTAACCCTCACATGCTTTAAGCCATGTTTAGTTAACCCTTTAGTTACCTTCAGTCCTTTTCCTTATGTTTTTAAGAATCTAATGTTACTTCATTTAAGTATGTAATTGTATTAAATTGTAAAAATTATCATGTACTGTATTGATTAAAAATATTTGATTAAAATTCTATAACCACATCTTTAAAAGCTGCACCCATATGTCAGCAATGTGCAATGCTGGACAATGTACAAGTTAAAGCTGGGTAAAATGGAATGGACTATAATGTACTAGGGCAGTAAAAGAAAGCTTAAAAAGTGATATTTTTTAACTATAATGATCAATTCTTTAGAAAATACTGTAGGTAGCTTACAGTTAACCAAATTCAGGCATTCTCAAGTAAATACCGTACTTGAGTTTGAAATTAAGCTGTTGAGTTCAGAAAAATTACAATTACAATGCTTCTTTATGAGACAAGGAGTTGAAAGTGCAAAAGTAGTTCAAAATATTTAGTATGACTTAACACTACACACTAAGTGTCATTTTAATTAGCAAAAGTTGAACAATAACAGTAATAATAAAAACAACAGCAAGACAATAATAGTAATGCATCCCCTAACTCATTATGGACTCCTGGGAATATCCTGGCAGCATCAGGGCAGGAATTAGCCTTGGCTAGGGTGCCAGTTCATTGTTGGGCACAGTCATGCATAGACTCACACTCACTCTTAAAGGGCCAGTTTATAGTCACCAAATAACTAAAGACATGTCTTTCAGATTAGATTGGAAACCAGATAATTTAGAAAAAATTAAGCATAGTCAGCACCTCAAGGCCAGCAGCACTAACTACAGGGTCACGGGGGTCTGCTGGAGCTAATCCCAGCTAACACAGGGCGCAAGGCAGGAACAAACCCCGGGCAGGGTGCCAGCCCACCGCAGGGCACACAAACACACACACACCCACACACCAAGCACGCACTAGGCACAATTTAGAATCGTCAATACACCTGACCTGCATGTCTTTGGACTGTGGGAGGAAACTGGAGTACCTGGAAGAAACCCACGCAGACACGGGGAGAACATGCAAACTCCACGCAGGGAGGACCTGGGAAGCAAACCCAGGTCTCCTAACTGCGAGGCAGCATCGCTACCCACTGCTACCCACAGTGCCGCCCACGAATAACTAATAATAGTAAATTTCTTTATAGAAATGTATTTCTTTTACATGATTGCCCAAGAAGTCAAATAAAGAAACACTGCACAGAAACTAATAAGTATTAGACAGAAATAAATAAATATATCAATAAATAAAAGTTGAGTAATAGAAAGCCTAGAAAAAATACTGTTTTAAATAAGAAATAAATTTCAATCTTATATATAATTTGCCAGCCTCCTCACTCACTCACTCACTAACTCACTCACTCACTCACTCACTCACTCACTCACTCACTCACTCACTCACTCACTCACTCACTCACTCACTCACTCACTCACTCACTCACTCACTCATGTCCGTCCGAAGCCGAATGCGCAGTCGCCTTCTGCGCAGCTGCCCAAAAAACCTTACGAGACCGACATCGCGGCAGGCGGCGGATTTACGGCCGCGAAAATTCAAAGAGAAAGGCGACTTTGCCCAACATCCAACCCCGACATCGAGGCAGGCGGCAGATTTACAGCCACAAAAATTCAAAGAGAAAGGCGACTTCGATTAAAGCTCTAGAAGCCTGAAAGGCGATTTCGACTACAGCTCGAGGACTAATTACGCATTCTGATTCAATTACGCATTCATTCAATACACCTATATCAGGTTTGTGGTGCTTATACTTATTACTATTCCACTCGTGCCCGTTTCATCTTACGTTGTCGAAACAGGCTCTTTGTCTAGTATGAAATAAATAAATACGTTCTGTGTTTGGCTTTATACCTTTTGGATCATGGACAGTAATGGAAGAACAGAGAATAAGAATTTTCCCAGATGAGAAGAATAAGTCTTGGTGCAAGTGGTATGGTACAGTACAGTACAATTTTTTTTTTCATAGGACACTTCTATTCCATCTGGCAGGATCTCAAATCTAAGCTATCTTAGAGATATACAGATACTTTTACACAAAAACTATTTAAATGTTGGACATTCCCAAGACACATGACATAGCAACACGGGCACGGGATGAAATCAATCACAGGTCGAATGATGTCTTGGGTACATTTCAAACAAGATATGCATGAACAATTAATGACTTTTAGTCGAGTTATGGTGTGCATGACATATTTTAAATTAGATTGTGTTATGTGACTAACTAGCAATAATCCCTTCTGTGACAGATACAAGTGAAAGATGAGGGAAGTTGGGTAGGCTTCTTTTGACAAAGTTTCTAATTAGTATACAGAAGAAAAACTACATTTTGTAACATAATAGTTCAAAAGATGCAAATACATGATCAATCTCAGAATATCACAGTCCTAAATTACTTGCATTAGTTTAATATTACATAGGTTAAAGAAGGCTGAAATAGATCATTATCATTTATAGGGTCAAAAGGTAAGACATTTGCTGCTTTAAAATACATTCTATGTTTGGCTTTATACCTTTTATAAATAAATAATCACCCGATTAATAATAAACTAGTGATAACTAGTGTTGACTGGAGTACAGAGCAAAGCAAGATAAATGATTCTGAACAATAATTCCTTTCCATTTGCTAGCAATGCACCTCCTTCCACTCTGCTTAACCCTTACAATATCTTCAGGTCAAATTTGACCAGGTTTTGTGTTTGAAATTGGTGAAAGCACTCTAAAGGTCATTTGTTCATGATAAAACTTTATGGCTTTTCCTGCACTTCTCCAAACTAATAATTAATATAAAAAAGGAAACATCTCATCATTTTTATAGCTTCTAACAAAGTTTTACCTTGCTATGGTTTTTGGGTCGGTTTTGACCTGCCATGCACTTTAGTAGATTTTACTAATCATTTATAGTAGTTTGTTTGTTTACCACCTACAGTATACAGGCATCATGAAAGTGATCCTTTCAGCTCATAAATATAAAGGCTTTTAACAAAGTTCCATATCTTTACAAAAACAAACAAAAAAAATTCACCTGTTCTTGATGAAAGTTTGTGACTTTTTCTGCACACCTCCCACTTAATAAATGGTAAAATAAAAAAAAATATAAACATCTCATAATTTATATAGCTTTTTCTTTGCAATGTCTTTCGGGTCAGTTTTGACCCATTACTAACTTTACTGGATTTTACTCTTCATTTACTGTATATACTCGAGTATAGGCCGACCCGAATATAAGCCAAGGTACCTACTTTTACCTACAAAAACTGGAAAAACTTATTGACTCGAGTATAAGCCTAGGCTGCGGTGGGTTGGCACCCTGCCTGGGATTGGTTCCTGCCTTCTGCCCTGTGTTGGCTGGGATTGGCTCCAGCAGACCCCTGTGACCCTGTGTTCAGATTCAGCGGGTTGGAAAATGGATGGATGGATAAGCCTAGGGTGGGAAATGCAGCAGCTACTGGTAAGTTTCAATAATCAAAATAAATACCAATAAAATTACCATACATTAATTTAAATCTTTAAAAACAAGCCCGGTGCATTCTTTAACTGCCTTCTCTGTCTTATGTGGCCAGCCCTCTCTCTTGCTCGCTCTCTTGCGCAGCGCGCATGCGTCTGTGTCTCTCCCTCGCGGTGCGTGTGTGTGTTTCTCTCTCTCTTGCGCATGCGTCTGTCTGTCTGTCTGTCTGTCTCTCTCTCTCTCTCTCTCTCTCTCGCACGGCACCTGTGTGTGTCTCTCTCTCTCGCGCCGCGTGTGTGTCTCTCTCGCTCGCAGTGGGACCTGACTCGAATATAAGCCGAGGGTGACGTTTTTCAGCACATTTTGGGTGCTGAAAAACTCTGCTTATATTTGAATATATACGGTACAGGTAGTTTGTTTAACACCTATAAAAACATTGTGAAAGTAAATCATTTAGCTCAGAAAAGTTTAGTAAAGTGACTTTTATATATATTATATATAGTAAAGTGACATATGTATATATATATATATATATATATATATATATATATATATATGGAGGCAAAGGTCTGTGATACGTTTGCATATTTGATGCTGGAGATCCAGAAAGGGAGAGAGTAAAGTAAATAAAGTAGTTTTTATTCTTGAGCTTTTAGAGTGTCTGAAGGGGCAGCTCATATCCTGGCGAAATCAGGCATCAGAATAGCACACAAGCCTGCGAACAATCTGCACACTGTCCTCTTTAATGCTAAAAACAAGAAATCGACAGCAGAAACACAAAAAACAGTTTATAGCATTCGATGCAGTTTTTGCCCAGTGGTATACATAGGACAAACATCAAAAAGAATCGCAACAAAAGCCGTTATAAGGAAGGACTCACGATCACTGATCTATATGCATACAAAATCAACAGGACATACATTTAACTGGGACAATGTACAAGTAGGATTTAAGGTCAGTACTAAAAGTACCAGAGAGCTGGCTGAATCTTGGCTATCAGACAAAAACGCCATTAACAGACATTTAGACATAAACCCAGCATATGCAAACTTAAGAACATATTCATAATAAATAATACTTTACAACCAATACCCCCCCCCCCCACCACACATACACACACACTGACCTAGCTCCAACCGCCCCCCACCACACCACCCCACCCCCATTCCCACCTAAATTTGCTATATATTGCCTTTGATTCTTCCATGTCTAAGCATTATCCTCTGATGACGGCCCCTGGCAGAGGCTGAAAGCTCAGGAATAAAAACTACTTCATGATACATGATTCTTTCTCTCCTCTTTGTGGATCTCAAGCAGCACAATATATATATATATATAATATATATATATCATATATATATATATATATAGTACTATATATATATATATATATAGTGACAGATAGGGATGCTGTTGCTACCTTGAACCCTCAGATCAAACACCAGACACCACATAAAAGTCCAATGTTTTGAATTTTTATTATAATAATGTGCACAAAGCACCCTCTTCTCCACAATACTCATAAACAATAACAATATTTAATAAACAATCAATCCTCCACTCTTCCAGACGTGTTGCCACCCTTCCACTCATTTCAGCTCGATGTCTGGGATCTCCCACTGTCCTTTTATAGTTCGTGACCTGGAAGTGCTTCTGAACCCTGAGTCCATGTGATTTCCTAGCACTTCCGGGTCAGATCAAAAAGTCTTCTTTTCATCCCGGAAGTACGTCATTCCTCTATCCATGTGACTAGGACGTACTTCCAGGTTATAGGGCATGTACGAGTTTCTGGGCCTCCCTGCGGAGTCCTCTGTTGGCCCCCAAGGTATCCAACAGGGCTGTAAAGGAAAACTCCACTGTCCATGCTTCCCTGCTGGCATTCGGGGCACCTCTATACTGCATGGAGGGCTCCACCTCGCGGCCTGGGGGTATTGGCCAGGATGACTGGCCAGCGATATTCCACTATATATATATATATATATATATACTATATATATATATATATATATATATATATATATATAGTGTAACTCTCCTAGGTCTGCTGTATTCTCAAACCATTGACTGAAATCAATGAAAAAACAAAAAGTAGATTGTTTTAAGAAATATGCAATCATTAAAAATTAAAATATTTTTTGTTTTTATGGTTTTACTATGAAATAAAATTTTAGAGTGATTGATTAAGACTATACTGAAAGTGATTCTCTGGCCTTATTTTTTAGGTGATCAGAATAAATGGCTGCTCCCCGTTGGAGCGACTTGCCTGATTTTAGGTATATGTTTATGTGCCGTGTCCTCTGCCCTGTTCATCAAAGTACGTGCCAATGCCAAGAAACAAGGTAGGACTTTACAGTAAAGGGAATAGACACAACTTAGGAGATAAAAATTAATTCGATTTATTAATTGGTTGTTTCTACACAGGATATGGCAATAACTATGAGGCTGTGTATGAAGAAATAGAGCAGAAGGCAAATTTTAACTTGGATGAAAAGTTTGATTCTTTAAGTAAGTATAAACCTTTAATCTCTTCATATGGTGATAGAAAGTGTAATTGATAAAAGTACTTTACTTATGGAGCAACTGAATCTCAAATATACGAAAACATTCAATTTATGAAAGTTTCTTATTTTTTAAAGTAATGTATGGCTTAAACAGTCATCATTTAGAAACAAGAATAAATAGCTGATCTTAAGTATCCGCTGTAATATGAATCTGAAAGTCTGATTTATGTATGAGGTAGTAGCTTTGTTTCAAAAATTAGGATTCTTATATGACAAAGTTATTTTTGGCATATTTGATTAGCCTACAGCTTGCCTAGCCTAATGTGGGGAAACTTCTGAGCAAGAGTTGCCTGCTAACATTGTTTGCTTTTATGTATTTCATTAATCTCAAAACACAAAATAAGTAATCTTTAATTAACAGAAAAACAATAAAAAATTACAAAGGATAAAGTTAATAATCAGAACAGACTATAGTCAGACTATATGACTATAAGCATGAATTATTATATAATTATAATTAGATTAATAATTGTGTTGTTTGTATTGTGTTAATTCCCAAAATGAAAGGTTGTTGTAATACATTTGAAGATGGCAGAAAATCAACTATCCTAAATCGATATGAAAATCAAGATGCACGGAAATATCAAACTGTGAATGAAGCTGAATATAATGACATTGAGGAAGAAATCGAAATGAACGCAAAGATTTCCATTGGTAAGTCATTCTCAGACTAAAGAGCAAATAACAGTTAAAAGGAAACAGACTTCACTGCTAATCTAAAAAAAAAATAGTGTAAGAACTCGAAACCAAATTAAAGCAATCATTCTTGAGACACTTATTTTATTAATGAACAGCTGAGTTAAAATGGAATGAAGCATTAATCACGAGTAAGATCAAACTTGAAAAACACTAATTATAAAATGGTAAATTTTTGACCTTCATTGTTCAAATTATTTTTCAGTTCCTTCTAAATTAATTTGTCTCCTAATGGTAGACAGGGTTATAAACTGTGTTCTGAGACTTTCCAGGTAAGGACGATTGAGATTCCAAGGTAACATTGTTCTAGATATTAATCATGGAGCTGGAGAGTGGCAAGGTGTTGCGTGTTGATTAGCACATGCAAGTAAGACGTTCACTGCACTGTGTACATGTGACAATAACGACCCTATAATCCTTTAAATTGCAATTCATGATCACAGTTTGGTAGTTAAACTTTTTGTTTCCACTAAATGTCAGCAAAAATGTCTTTGTGTTGACCTGTGTCACTTGTATGCTTAAAAGCCTAACAGCCATCCATTGTTGTGTAAATGTTTACCGTATAACCTTATACAGGAGTTACAAACTCCACAAGGACTACTGTGACTACAGGTTTTTGTTTTGGCCATTTTCATAATTACAAACCAACTGCTGCTCCTAATTGAACACATTTTTCTGCCTTCATTTTAGCTGAGATGCCATTGTAGGCAAACAATAATGAGACAAAAAGCAAGCCAACAGATGATCAGTTAAATCTGACTATGCTAATCCTTCTGGTCCTGATTCATCTCCCTACATATTTTTGTTGTGCCATTTCCAACTGCCAGTATAGCATCGGTCCATCACAGGGCCTACTAAATTAATTAATATATCGCAAATGTCATTTTAAATCACTGCTTTCTTTGTTCTTATTTTTAGATGAAGTTTCAACAACAGAGTATAAAAATTTTGGAATACCTGAGAAAAAGATGACAAAGGTGCAACCAGATTTGGACTCAAACTATGATGACACTGAAACACAGGACTACGTCAATGATAAAGAGGAGAATGGTATGAAATGAAATCTTTCCAAATGTGATGAATTTTACTTTGAAGATCGTGAACACTCTAGTAATGTCTGCTTCAACTGCAGTCGTGGCCAAAAGTTTTGAGAATCACACACATATTAATTTTCACAAAATTTGCTGCCTCAGTTTCTATGATGGCAATTTGCATATAATCAAGAATGTCATGAAGAGTGATCTTGCAAAGTCCCTCTTTGCCATGAAAATGAAGTTAATCCCAAAAAAAACAATGTCCACTACATTTCAGCCCTGCCACAAAAGGACCATCATTATTTTGCCCATAAAGGCAAAGGATATTGCTGCAAGTAAGACTGCACCTAAATCAACCATTTATCGGATCATCAAGAACTTCAAGGACAGAGGTTCAATTGTTGTGAAGAAGGCTTCAGGGTGCCCAAAAAAAGTCCATCAAGTGCCAGGACTGTCTCCTAAAGTTGATTCAGCTGCAGGATCGGGGCACCGCCAGGGCAGGGCTTGCTCAGGAATGACAGCAGGCAGGTGTGAGTGCATCTGCACACACAGTGAGACGAAGTCTTTTGGAGGATGGCCTGGTGTCAAAAAGAGCAGCAAAGAAGCCACTTCTCTCCAAGCAAATCATCAGGGACACACTGATATTCTGCAAAAAGTACAGGGATTAGACTGCTGAGGACTGGGGTAAAGTCATTTTCTCTGATGAATCTCCTTTCTGATTGTTTAGGGCATCCAGAAAAAAGAAAAGGTGAGTGGTGCTACCATCAGTCCTGTGTCATGCCAACAGTAAAACATCCTGAGACCATTCATGTGTGCGGTTGCTTCTTGGCCAAGGCAGTAGGCTCACTCACAATTTTGCCTAAGACCACAGCCCTGTATAAAGAATGGTAACAACAACATTTATTTATATAGCATATTTTCATACAAAAAATGTTGCTCAAAGTGCTTTACATAATGAAGAAAAGAAAGGTACCAAAACATCCTCCAAGAGCAAATTCTTTGGTGATGAACAATGCATTTTCCAGCATGATGGAGCACCAGGCCATAAGGAAAAAGTGATAACTAAGTGGCTCAGAGAACACAACATTGAAATTTTTGGTCTATGGCCAGGAAACTTGAGAACTTGTGGTCAATCCTCAAGAGGTGGGTGGACAAACAAAACCCCACAAATTATGACAAACTCCAAGCATTGATTATGCAAGAATGTGCTGCCATCAGTCAGGATTTGGCCCAGAAGTTCATTGCCAGCATGCCAGGGCGAATTGCAGAGGCCTTGAAAAAGAAAGAAGGGCCAACACTGCAAACATTGACTGTTTACATAAACTTAATGTAGTTGTTAATAAATGCCTTTGAAACTTATGAAATGCTTATAATTATACTTCATCATACCATAGAAACATCTGATGAAAAGATCTAAAAGCACTGAAGCAGCAAACTTAGGGAAAAAAACAATACTTGTGTCATTCTCAAAACTTTTTTTTCCACGACTGTAGACCAAAATTGCCTTTTTGGAAAGTGAAATATACCTTCACAATTTTGGTTTGGCTCTATACCCACAAGCAATTTGGCTTTGAGATAAAAATATCTATTTGATGGTAAATTACAGATTTTGTTTTGTATTTCTACATTACATGAATACTATTATTGTTGTTACTGTATATTAATAATCAAAACATTTTTACCATATTTCAGGTGAGCAGAAGAACTTTGAGTTAAAATAATTTAAAGTACTATAAATGTTAGTGTTTTCTTGCAGAAACTTTTCATGCTGTAAGTTTATCATGCATGTAAACCATTGATGTCATTTAACGCTTGGTTCCTTCTTTTGTGAAGCTTTACCAAGACTTTTCTTCTGATAATTACATTTTTTTCAATTTTTTGTTTGTTTTAAAGTAGTCTCGCCCTTCAGCTTCCTTTTCAGAACATGTTGTATATTTCCAGTTAGGACATTGACTCAACAACGTTAAACTTTTCACTTTTTCAGGAATTTCCTGTGAATATCTTGATGTGTGGTGATTATTATGTGTCTTCACCACATCTTTGTTGATATATCTTTTAAAAAGTTAGATGCATGATTCTGCAAGATGTGAATGATGTCACTACCCACATTAAAGGAGCATGGTCTCCTATAAAAAGAGACTGCTCTGCTCATTTTTATACAATTCCACTGTAACACAAGACCAGTCCAACCTGTCATTGACGTGGAACAACAAGTACTTGTAGGAGAGCACCACCTCTATATCCTCACCATAGAGAGTGACCAGACATAGAGGCTCTTTGATGGGGCAAAAGTCAATAACCAGTTCCTTGGTCTTGCTGATGTTAAGCTGCAGACAACTCTTTCTGCACCAAGAAACAAAGTTCTCCACCTGACTCTTATAGTCTGTCTCATCCCCTTATCAATACACCCCATAAGTGCAAGATCATATGAGAATTTCTGCAAGTGATCGATCTGGCATTATATTAATAGTCTAAGGTGTACAGAGTGATGAGAAAAGGAGACAAGACTGTTCCTTGTGGTACTCCAGTGTTCAGACTCCACTTCCTCACTGTTGTTGTAACAGGTCTAATAACAGGCTTGTAGTTGGGAATAAGATGAATCAGATTGTGGTCAGATCTGCCCAAAGGTGGCAGAAGTTTACATTTAAAGGCATCTTTAAAATTTGAATAGACAAGGTCCAGCTTGTTCTTTCTTGGAGTGGAACAAGAGTCAAACTGATATAAGTCTGTCATTGTTCCATCTAAAGTCGTATGGTTGAAGTCACCATATATTATAATAGCAGAGCAGAATGAGTCGCCATTAAAGTGTTGGTGACATCATTTTTGTTGCTGAATGCCCATTTGCAGACAATAGGAATTTAAACATTAATAAGGATTAGGTAACTTACCTCACTGGCCAAATAATGTGGACAAATTCTGACTGCCAGAATTCCAATGTCTGAATTACAAACTGTAGTTTTAACTGTAATATGCTCAATTTTACAACATTCCTCGTTCACATAAATAACCAGTCTTCTTTCTATTTTTTTTTCACATCATACCGCGTCAATGTCTGCTTGAATAAGATGAAATCCATCCAGCATTAAAACAGTGGGAATGAGGATGAGTATAACATAACTTGGTAAACATTATTTATGAAACAGAGGCAAAATCGAGAAGACGGGATTAGCTATGTAAAGCAGAAGGTGAATGTGTGGCTGCTTCAAAGAAATGATGAACTGTATCTTGATGAAGATTTATAGAATCTTTAATGCGGAAAATTGTTTCAATATACATCCTAATGCTATTTAAAAGTTTAAAGGGGAATATTATAGTAACTGTGAGCTTTAATTACTCAAATATTAACTGCAATAAGTTGCACAGCAAAACAAAAGGATGTCAATGTATGTAATCATTTTGACGTAGTATGTCAAAGCACCAATGAAAGGAGAAGCCTGTCTAAATTTATTTCCTGTACTACTAAAAAAATGTATCCTGTAATAATAAAGATTAAATTCAGAGTTTAACAGTCAAACCATTAGGAACCAGTGACCAAAATATATCACCTTCACAAATTTCTTGCTGAGAGCTTATTTTGAAACTAAATTTGTTAAATTTGGTAGAACAAGGTTATATACATTTCAAAGTATAAAAAA